>NW_028276575.1:0-100052 GCF_052056855.1 Sturnus vulgaris
TCCTTCTCAGCTGCGAGTAGCAGCGCTCGCAGTACACAGGGCTTCGCAAGGCCCGAAGACCCGGAGGGAAGTATCGCACACGAAAATGTGCCAGGACAGAGACGTGTTCTACGTTGTCCCTTCTCGTCATGCAGTTTGTGCCTCTGCTGCTTCTGCTGTTAGGAATCGCTCCTTGAAAGACGAGCGAGAGCGTCCTTCCGGGTGCATTGCACTGAGTCGAGTGCTCGCTCGGGACTTTGCTCTCGGGGCCAAGGCAAGAGGGCGTGCTTGCCCGCAGAACTGAGAACACGCTGTTGGGCAGAGCTGCAACTGACCGCTGGAGTTCAGCTCTCGCCGGACGGCAGAAGGCGAAGAACGAAGCCGCTTGCGAGCGGCGCAGTGCAGCGAAGAGCTCTCCGAATTCGCCGCTAGCTCCACGGTCCTTCTCAGCTGCGAGTAGCAGCGCTCGCAGTACACAGAGCTTCGCAAGGCCCGAAGACCCGGAGGGAAGTATGGCACACGGAAATGTGCCAGGACAGAGACGTGTTCTACGTTGTCCCTTCTCGTCATGCAGTTTGTGCCTCTGCTGCTTCTGCTGTTAGGAATCGCTCCTTGAAAGACGAGCGAGAGCGTCCTTCCGGGTGCATTGCACTGAGTCGAGTGCTCGCTCGGGACTTTGCTCTCGGGGCCAAGGCAAGAGGGCGTGCTTGCCCGCAGAACTGAGAACACGCTGTTGGGCAGAGCTGCAACTGACCGCTGGAGTTCAGCTCTCGCCGGACGGCAGAAGGCGAAGAACGAAGCCGCTTGCGAGCGGCGCAGTGCAGCGAAGAGCTCTCCGAATTCGCCGCTAGCTCCACGGTCCTTCTCAGCTGCGAGTAGCAGCGCTCGCAGTACACAGGGCTTCGCAAGGCCCGAAGACCCGGAGGGAAGTATCGCACACGAAAATGTGCCAGGACAGAGACGTGTTCTACGTTGTCCCTTCTCGTCATGCAGTTTGTGCCTCTGCTGCTTCTGCTGTTAGGAATCGCTCCTTGAAAGGCGAGCGAGAGCGTCCTTCCGGGTGCATTGCACTGAGTCGAGTGCTCGCTCGGGACTTTGCACTCGGGGCCAAGGCAAGAGGGCGTGCTTGCCCGCAGAACTGAGAACACGCTGTTGGGCAGAGCTGCAACTGACCGCTGGAGTTCAGCTCTCGCCGGACGGCAGAAGGCGAAGAACGAAGCCGCTTGCGAGCGGCGCAGTGCAGCGAAGAGCTCTCCGAATTCGCCGCTAGCTCCACGGTCCTTCTCAGCTGCGAGTAGCAGCGCTCGCAGTACACAGGGCTTCGCAAGGCCCGAAGACCCGGAGGGAAGTATCGCACACGAAAATGTGCCAGGACAGAGACGTGTTCTACGTTGTCCCTTCTCGTCATGCAGTTTGTGCCTCTGCTGCTTCTGCTGTTAGGAATCGCTCCTTGAAAGGCGAGCGAGAGCGTCCTTCCGGGTGCATTGCACTGAGTCGAGTGCTCGCTCGGGACTTTGCTCTCGGGGCCAAGGCAAGAGGGCGTGCTTGCCCGCAGAACTGAGAACACGCTGTTGGGCAGAGCTGCAACTGACCGCTGGAGTTCAGCTCTCGCCGGACGGCAGAAGGCGAAGAACGAAGCCGCTTGCGAGCGGCGCAGTGCAGCGAAGAGCTCTCCGAATTCGCCGCTAGCTCCACGGTCCTTCTCAGCTGCGAGTAGCAGCGCTCGCAGTACACAGGGCTTCGCAAGGCCCGAAGACCCGGAGGGAAGTATCGCACACGAAAATGTGCCAGGACAGAGACGTGTTCTACGTTGTCCCTTCTCGTCATGCAGTTTGTGCCTCTGCTGCTTCTGCTGTTAGGAATCGCTCCTTGAAAGGCGAGCGAGAGCGTCCTTCCGGGTGCATTGCACTGAGTCGAGTGCTCGCTCGGGACTTTGCTCTCGGGGCCAAGGCAAGAGGGCGTGCTTGCCCGCAGAACTGAGAACACGCTGTTGGGCAGAGCTGCAACTGACCGCTGGAGTTCAGCTCTCGCCGGACGGCAGAAGGCGAAGAACGAAGCCGCTTGCGAGCGGCGCAGTGCAGCGAAGAGCTCTCCGAATTCGCCGCTAGCTCCACGGTCCTTCTCAGCTGCGAGTAGCAGCGCTCGCAGTACACAGGGCTTCGCAAGGCCCGAAGACCCGGAGGGAAGTATCGCACACGCAAATGTGCCAGGACAGAGACGTGTTCTACGTTGTCCCTTCTCGTCATGCAGTTTGTGCCTCTGCTGCTTCTGCTGTTAGGAATCGCTCCTTGAAAGGCGAGCGAGAGCGTCCTTCCGGGTGCATTGCACTGAGTCGAGTGCTCGCTCGGGACTTTGCTCTCGGGGCCAAGGCAAGAGGGCGTGCTTGCCCGCAGAACTGAGAACACGCTGTTGGGCAGAGCTGCAACTGACCGCTGGAGTTCAGCTCTCGCCGGACGGCAGAAGGCGAAGAACGAAGCCGCTTGCGAGCGGCGCAGTGCAGCGAAGAGCTCTCCGAATTCGCCGCTAGCTCCACGGTCCTTCTCAGCTGCGAGTAGCAGCGCTCGCAGTACACAGGGCTTCGCAAGGCCCGAAGACCCGGAGGGAAGTATGGCACACGGAAATGTGCCAGGACAGAGACGTGTTCTACGTTGTCCCTTCTCGTCATGCAGTTTGTGCCTCTGCTGCTTCTGCTGTTAGGAATCGCTCCTTGAAAGGCGAGCGAGAGCGTCCTTCCGGGTGCATTGCACTGAGTCGAGTGCTCGCTCGGGACTTTGCACTCGGGGCCAAGGCAAGAGGGCGTGCTTGCCCGCAGAACTGAGAACACGCTGTTGGGCAGAGCTGCAACTGACCGCTGGAGTTCAGCTCTCGCCGGACGGCAGAAGGCGAAGAACGAAGCCGCTTGCGAGCGGCGCAGTGCAGCGAAGAGCTCTCCGAATTCGCCGCTAGCTCCACGGTCCTTCTCAGCTGCGAGTAGCAGCGCTCGCAGTACACAGGGCTTCGCAAGGCCCGAAGACCCGGAGGGAAGTATCGCACACGAAAATGTGCCAGGACAGAGACGTGTTCTACGTTGTCCCTTCTCGTCATGCAGTTTGTGCCTCTGCTGCTTCTGCTGTTAGGAATCGCTCCTTGAAAGGCGAGCGAGAGCGTCCTTCCGGGTGCATTGCACTGAGTCGAGTGCTCGCTCGGGACTTTGCTCTCGGGGCCAAGGCAAGAGGGCGTGCTTGCCCGCAGAACTGAGAACACGCTGTTGGGCAGAGCTGCAACTGACCGCTGGAGTTCAGCTCTCGCCGGACGGCAGAAGGCGAAGAACGAAGCCGCTTGCGAGCGGCGCAGTGCAGCGAAGAGCTCTCCGAATTCGCCGCTAGCTCCACGGTCCTTCTCAGCTGCGAGTAGCAGCGCTCGCAGTACACAGGGCTTCGCAAGGCCCGAAGACCCGGAGGGAAGTATCGCACACGAAAATGTGCCAGGACAGAGACGTGTTCTACGTTGTCCCTTCTCGTCATGCAGTTTGTGCCTCTGCTGCTTCTGCTGTTAGGAATCGCTCCTTGAAAGGCGAGCGAGAGCGTCCTTCCGGGTGCATTGCACTGAGTCGAGTGCTCGCTCGGGACTTTGCTCTCGGGGCCAAGGCAAGAGGGCGTGCTTGCCCGCAGAACTGAGAACACGCTGTTGGGCAGAGCTGCAACTGACCGCTGGAGTTCAGCTCTCGCCGGACGGCAGAAGGCGAAGAACGAAGCCGCTTGCGAGCGGCGCAGTGCAGCGAAGAGCTCTCCGAATTCGCCGCTAGCTCCACGGTCCTTCTCAGCTGCGAGTAGCAGCGCTCGCAGTACACAGGGCTTCGCAAGGCCCGAAGACCCGGAGGGAAGTATCGCACACGAAAATGTGCCAGGACAGAGACGTGTTCTACGTTGTCCCTTCTCGTCATGCAGTTTGTGCCTCTGCTGCTTCTGCTGTTAGGAATCGCTCCTTGAAAGGCGAGCGAGAGCGTCCTTCCGGGTGCATTGCACTGAGTCGAGTGCTCGCTCGGGACTTTGCTCTCGGGGCCAAGGCAAGAGGGCGTGCTTGCCCGCAGAACTGAGAACACGCTGTTGGGCAGAGCTGCAACTGACCGCTGGAGTTCAGCTCTCGCCGGACGGCAGAAGGCGAAGAACGAAGCCGCTTGCGAGCGGCGCAGTGCAGCGAAGAGCTCTCCGAATTCGCCGCTAGCTCCACGGTCCTTCTCAGCTGCGAGTAGCAGCGCTCGCAGTACACAGGGCTTCGCAAGGCCCGAAGACCCGGAGGGAAGTATCGCACACGAAAATGTGCCAGGACAGAGACGTGTTCTACGTTGTCCCTTCTCGTCATGCAGTTTGTGCCTCTGCTGCTTCTGCTGTAGGTAATCGCTCCTTGAAAGACGAGCGAGAGCGTCCTTCCGGGTGCATTGCACTGAATCGAGTGCTCGCTCGGGTCTTTGCACTCGGGGCCAAGGCAAGAGGGCGTGCTTGCCCGCAGAACTGAGAACACGCTGTTGGGCAGAGCTGCAACTGACCGCTGGAGTTCAGCTCTCGCCGGACGGCAGAAGGCGAAGAACGAAGCCGCTTGCGAGCGGCGCAGTGCAGCGAAGAGCTCTCCGAATTCGCCGCTAGCTCCACGGTCCTTCTCAGCTGCGAGTAGCAGCGCTCGCAGTACACAGAGCTTCGCAAGGCCCGAAGACCCGGAGGGAAGTATCGCACACGAAAATGTGCCAGGACAGAGACGTGTTCTACGTTGTCCCTTCTCGTCATGCAGTTTGTGCCTCTGCTGCTTCTGCTGTTAGGAATCGCTCCTTGAAAGACGAGCGAGAGCGTCCTTCCGGGTGCATTGCACTGAGTCGAGTGCTCGCTCGGGACTTTGCACTCGGGGCCAAGGCAAGAGGGCGTGCTTGCCCGCAGAACTGAGAACACGCTGTTGGGCAGAGCTGCAACTGACCGCTGGAGTTCAGCTCTCGCCGGACGGCAGAAGGCGAAGAACGAAGCCGCTTGCGAGCGGCGCAGTGCAGCGAAGAGCTCTCCGAATTCGCCGCTAGCTCCACGGTCCTTCTCAGCTGCGAGTAGCAGCGCTCGCAGTACACAGAGCTTCGCAAGGCCCGAAGACCCGGAGGGAAGTATCGCACACGAAAATGTGCCAGGACAGAGACGTGTTCTACGTTGTCCCTTCTCGTCATGCAGTTTGTGCCTCTGCTGCTTCTGCTGTTAGGAATCGCTCCTTGAAAGACGAGCGAGAGCGTCCTTCCGGGTGCATTGCACTGAGTCGAGTGCTCGCTCGGGACTTTGCACTCGGGGCCAAGGCAAGAGGGCGTGCTTGCCCGCAGAACTGAGAACACGCTGTTGGGCAGAGCTGCAACTGACCGCTGGAGTTCAGCTCTCGCCGGACGGCAGAAGGCGAAGAACGAAGCCGCTTGCGAGCGGCGCAGTGCAGCGAAGAGCTCTCCGAATTCGCCGCTAGCTCCACGGTCCTTCTCAGCTGCGAGTAGCAGCGCTCGCAGTACACAGGGCTTCGCAAGGCCCGAAGACCCGGAGGGAAGTATCGCACACGAAAATGTGCCAGGACAGAGACGTGTTCTACGTTGTCCCTTCTCGTCATGCAGTTTGTGCCTCTGCTGCTTCTGCTGTAGGTAATCGCTCCTTGAAAGACGAGCGAGAGCGTCCTTCCGGGTGCATTGCACTGAATCGAGTGCTCGCTCGGGTCTTTGCACTCGGGGCCACGGCAAGAGGGCGTGCTTGCCCGCAGAACTGAGAACACGCTGTTGGGCAGAGCTGCAACTGACCGCTGGAGTTCAGCTCTCGCCGGACGGCAAAAGGCGAAGAACGAAGCCGCTTGCGAGCGGCGCAGTGCAGCGAAGAGCTCTCCGAATTCGCCGCTAGCTCCACGGTCCTTCTCAGCTGCGAGTAGCAGCGCTCGCAGTACACAGGGCTTCGCAAGGCCCGAAGACCCGGAGGGAAGTATCGCACACGAAAATGTGCCAGGACAGAGACGTGTTCTACGTTGTCCCTTCTCGTCATGCAGTTTGTGCCTCTGCTGCTTCTGCTGTTAGGAATCGCTCCTTGAAAGACGAGCGAGAGCGTCCTTCCGGGTGCATTGCACTGAGTCGAGTGCTCGCTCGGGACTTTGCTCTCGGGGCCAAGGCAAGAGGGCGTGCTTGCCCGCAGAACTGAGAACACGCTGTTGGGCAGAGCTGCAACTGACCGCTGGAGTTCAGCTCTCGCCGGACGGCAGAAGGCGAAGAACGAAGCCGCTTGCGAGCGGCGCAGTGCAGCGAAGAGCTCTCCGAATTCGCCGCTAGCTCCACGGTCCTTCTCAGCTGCGAGTAGCAGCGCTCGCAGTACACAGAGCTTCGCAAGGCCCGAAGACCCGGAGGGAAGTATGGCACACGGAAATGTGCCAGGACAGAGACGTGTTCTACGTTGTCCCTTCTCGTCATGCAGTTTGTGCCTCTGCTGCTTCTGCTGTTAGGAATCGCTCCTTGAAAGACGAGCGAGAGCGTCCTTCCGGGTGCATTGCACTGAGTCGAGTGCTCGCTCGGGACTTTGCTCTCGGGGCCAAGGCAAGAGGGCGTGCTTGCCCGCAGAACTGAGAACACGCTGTTGGGCAGAGCTGCAACTGACCGCTGGAGTTCAGCTCTCGCCGGACGGCAGAAGGCGAAGAACGAAGCCGCTTGCGAGCGGCGCAGTGCAGCGAAGAGCTCTCCGAATTCGCCGCTAGCTCCACGGTCCTTCTCAGCTGCGAGTAGCAGCGCTCGCAGTACACAGGGCTTCGCAAGGCCCGAAGACCCGGAGGGAAGTATCGCACACGAAAATGTGCCAGGACAGAGACGTGTTCTACGTTGTCCCTTCTCGTCATGCAGTTTGTGCCTCTGCTGCTTCTGCTGTTAGGAATCGCTCCTTGAAAGGCGAGCGAGAGCGTCCTTCCGGGTGCATTGCACTGAGTCGAGTGCTCGCTCGGGACTTTGCACTCGGGGCCAAGGCAAGAGGGCGTGCTTGCCCGCAGAACTGAGAACACGCTGTTGGGCAGAGCTGCAACTGACCGCTGGAGTTCAGCTCTCGCCGGACGGCAGAAGGCGAAGAACGAAGCCGCTTGCGAGCGGCGCAGTGCAGCGAAGAGCTCTCCGAATTCGCCGCTAGCTCCACGGTCCTTCTCAGCTGCGAGTAGCAGCGCTCGCAGTACACAGGGCTTCGCAAGGCCCGAAGACCCGGAGGGAAGTATCGCACACGAAAATGTGCCAGGACAGAGACGTGTTCTACGTTGTCCCTTCTCGTCATGCAGTTTGTGCCTCTGCTGCTTCTGCTGTTAGGAATCGCTCCTTGAAAGGCGAGCGAGAGCGTCCTTCCGGGTGCATTGCACTGAGTCGAGTGCTCGCTCGGGACTTTGCTCTCGGGGCCAAGGCAAGAGGGCGTGCTTGCCCGCAGAACTGAGAACACGCTGTTGGGCAGAGCTGCAACTGACCGCTGGAGTTCAGCTCTCGCCGGACGGCAGAAGGCGAAGAACGAAGCCGCTTGCGAGCGGCGCAGTGCAGCGAAGAGCTCTCCGAATTCGCCGCTAGCTCCACGGTCCTTCTCAGCTGCGAGTAGCAGCGCTCGCAGTACACAGGGCTTCGCAAGGCCCGAAGACCCGGAGGGAAGTATCGCACACGAAAATGTGCCAGGACAGAGACGTGTTCTACGTTGTCCCTTCTCGTCATGCAGTTTGTGCCTCTGCTGCTTCTGCTGTTAGGAATCGCTCCTTGAAAGGCGAGCGAGAGCGTCCTTCCGGGTGCATTGCACTGAGTCGAGTGCTCGCTCGGGACTTTGCTCTCGGGGCCAAGGCAAGAGGGCGTGCTTGCCCGCAGAACTGAGAACACGCTGTTGGGCAGAGCTGCAACTGACCGCTGGAGTTCAGCTCTCGCCGGACGGCAGAAGGCGAAGAACGAAGCCGCTTGCGAGCGGCGCAGTGCAGCGAAGAGCTCTCCGAATTCGCCGCTAGCTCCACGGTCCTTCTCAGCTGCGAGTAGCAGCGCTCGCAGTACACAGGGCTTCGCAAGGCCCGAAGACCCGGAGGGAAGTATCGCACACGCAAATGTGCCAGGACAGAGACGTGTTCTACGTTGTCCCTTCTCGTCATGCAGTTTGTGCCTCTGCTGCTTCTGCTGTTAGGAATCGCTCCTTGAAAGGCGAGCGAGAGCGTCCTTCCGGGTGCATTGCACTGAGTCGAGTGCTCGCTCGGGACTTTGCTCTCGGGGCCAAGGCAAGAGGGCGTGCTTGCCCGCAGAACTGAGAACACGCTGTTGGGCAGAGCTGCAACTGACCGCTGGAGTTCAGCTCTCGCCGGACGGCAGAAGGCGAAGAACGAAGCCGCTTGCGAGCGGCGCAGTGCAGCGAAGAGCTCTCCGAATTCGCCGCTAGCTCCACGGTCCTTCTCAGCTGCGAGTAGCAGCGCTCGCAGTACACAGGGCTTCGCAAGGCCCGAAGACCCGGAGGGAAGTATGGCACACGGAAATGTGCCAGGACAGAGACGTGTTCTACGTTGTCCCTTCTCGTCATGCAGTTTGTGCCTCTGCTGCTTCTGCTGTTAGGAATCGCTCCTTGAAAGGCGAGCGAGAGCGTCCTTCCGGGTGCATTGCACTGAGTCGAGTGCTCGCTCGGGACTTTGCACTCGGGGCCAAGGCAAGAGGGCGTGCTTGCCCGCAGAACTGAGAACACGCTGTTGGGCAGAGCTGCAACTGACCGCTGGAGTTCAGCTCTCGCCGGACGGCAGAAGGCGAAGAACGAAGCCGCTTGCGAGCGGCGCAGTGCAGCGAAGAGCTCTCCGAATTCGCCGCTAGCTCCACGGTCCTTCTCAGCTGCGAGTAGCAGCGCTCGCAGTACACAGGGCTTCGCAAGGCCCGAAGACCCGGAGGGAAGTATCGCACACGAAAATGTGCCAGGACAGAGACGTGTTCTACGTTGTCCCTTCTCGTCATGCAGTTTGTGCCTCTGCTGCTTCTGCTGTTAGGAATCGCTCCTTGAAAGGCGAGCGAGAGCGTCCTTCCGGGTGCATTGCACTGAGTCGAGTGCTCGCTCGGGACTTTGCTCTCGGGGCCAAGGCAAGAGGGCGTGCTTGCCCGCAGAACTGAGAACACGCTGTTGGGCAGAGCTGCAACTGACCGCTGGAGTTCAGCTCTCGCCGGACGGCAGAAGGCGAAGAACGAAGCCGCTTGCGAGCGGCGCAGTGCAGCGAAGAGCTCTCCGAATTCGCCGCTAGCTCCACGGTCCTTCTCAGCTGCGAGTAGCAGCGCTCGCAGTACACAGGGCTTCGCAAGGCCCGAAGACCCGGAGGGAAGTATCGCACACGAAAATGTGCCAGGACAGAGACGTGTTCTACGTTGTCCCTTCTCGTCATGCAGTTTGTGCCTCTGCTGCTTCTGCTGTTAGGAATCGCTCCTTGAAAGGCGAGCGAGAGCGTCCTTCCGGGTGCATTGCACTGAGTCGAGTGCTCGCTCGGGACTTTGCTCTCGGGGCCAAGGCAAGAGGGCGTGCTTGCCCGCAGAACTGAGAACACGCTGTTGGGCAGAGCTGCAACTGACCGCTGGAGTTCAGCTCTCGCCGGACGGCAGAAGGCGAAGAACGAAGCCGCTTGCGAGCGGCGCAGTGCAGCGAAGAGCTCTCCGAATTCGCCGCTAGCTCCACGGTCCTTCTCAGCTGCGAGTAGCAGCGCTCGCAGTACACAGGGCTTCGCAAGGCCCGAAGACCCGGAGGGAAGTATCGCACACGAAAATGTGCCAGGACAGAGACGTGTTCTACGTTGTCCCTTCTCGTCATGCAGTTTGTGCCTCTGCTGCTTCTGCTGTAGGTAATCGCTCCTTGAAAGACGAGCGAGAGCGTCCTTCCGGGTGCATTGCACTGAATCGAGTGCTCGCTCGGGTCTTTGCACTCGGGGCCAAGGCAAGAGGGCGTGCTTGCCCGCAGAACTGAGAACACGCTGTTGGGCAGAGCTGCAACTGACCGCTGGAGTTCAGCTCTCGCCGGACGGCAGAAGGCGAAGAACGAAGCCGCTTGCGAGCGGCGCAGTGCAGCGAAGAGCTCTCCGAATTCGCCGCTAGCTCCACGGTCCTTCTCAGCTGCGAGTAGCAGCGCTCGCAGTACACAGAGCTTCGCAAGGCCCGAAGACCCGGAGGGAAGTATCGCACACGAAAATGTGCCAGGACAGAGACGTGTTCTACGTTGTCCCTTCTCGTCATGCAGTTTGTGCCTCTGCTGCTTCTGCTGTTAGGAATCGCTCCTTGAAAGACGAGCGAGAGCGTCCTTCCGGGTGCATTGCACTGAGTCGAGTGCTCGCTCGGGACTTTGCACTCGGGGCCAAGGCAAGAGGGCGTGCTTGCCCGCAGAACTGAGAACACGCTGTTGGGCAGAGCTGCAACTGACCGCTGGAGTTCAGCTCTCGCCGGACGGCAGAAGGCGAAGAACGAAGCCGCTTGCGAGCGGCGCAGTGCAGCGAAGAGCTCTCCGAATTCGCCGCTAGCTCCACGGTCCTTCTCAGCTGCGAGTAGCAGCGCTCGCAGTACACAGAGCTTCGCAAGGCCCGAAGACCCGGAGGGAAGTATCGCACACGAAAATGTGCCAGGACAGAGACGTGTTCTACGTTGTCCCTTCTCGTCATGCAGTTTGTGCCTCTGCTGCTTCTGCTGTTAGGAATCGCTCCTTGAAAGACGAGCGAGAGCGTCCTTCCGGGTGCATTGCACTGAGTCGAGTGCTCGCTCGGGACTTTGCACTCGGGGCCAAGGCAAGAGGGCGTGCTTGCCCGCAGAACTGAGAACACGCTGTTGGGCAGAGCTGCAACTGACCGCTGGAGTTCAGCTCTCGCCGGACGGCAGAAGGCGAAGAACGAAGCCGCTTGCGAGCGGCGCAGTGCAGCGAAGAGCTCTCCGAATTCGCCGCTAGCTCCACGGTCCTTCTCAGCTGCGAGTAGCAGCGCTCGCAGTACACAGGGCTTCGCAAGGCCCGAAGACCCGGAGGGAAGTATCGCACACGAAAATGTGCCAGGACAGAGACGTGTTCTACGTTGTCCCTTCTCGTCATGCAGTTTGTGCCTCTGCTGCTTCTGCTGTAGGTAATCGCTCCTTGAAAGACGAGCGAGAGCGTCCTTCCGGGTGCATTGCACTGAATCGAGTGCTCGCTCGGGTCTTTGCACTCGGGGCCACGGCAAGAGGGCGTGCTTGCCCGCAGAACTGAGAACACGCTGTTGGGCAGAGCTGCAACTGACCGCTGGAGTTCAGCTCTCGCCGGACGGCAAAAGGCGAAGAACGAAGCCGCTTGCGAGCGGCGCAGTGCAGCGAAGAGCTCTCCGAATTCGCCGCTAGCTCCACGGTCCTTCTCAGCTGCGAGTAGCAGCGCTCGCAGTACACAGAGCTTCGCAAGGCCCGAAGACCCGGAGGGAAGTATCGCACACGAAAATGTGCCAGGACAGAGACGTGTTCTACGTTGTCCCTTCTCGTCATGCAGTTTGTGCCTCTGCTGCTTCTGCTGTTAGGAATCGCTCCTTGAAAGACGAGCGAGAGCGTCCTTCCGGGTGCATTGCACTGAGTCGAGTGCTCGCTCGGGACTTTGCACTCGGGGCCAAGGCAAGAGGGCGTGCTTGCCCGCAGAACTGAGAACACGCTGTTGGGCAGAGCTGCAACTGACCGCTGGAGTTCAGCTCTCGCCGGACGGCAGAAGGCGAAGAACGAAGCCGCTTGCGAGCGGCGCAGTGCAGCGAAGAGCTCTCCGAATTCGCCGCTAGCTCCACGGTCCTTCTCAGCTGCGAGTAGCAGCGCTCGCAGTACACAAAGCTTCGCAAGGACCGAAGACCCGGAGGGAAGTATCGCACACGAAAATGTGCCAGGACAGAGACGTGTTCTACGTTGTCCCTTCTCGTCATGCAGTTTGTGCCTCTGCTGCTTCTGCTGTTAGGAATCGCTCCTTGAAAGACGAGCGAGAGCGTCCTTCCGGGTGCATTGCACTGAGTCGAGTGCTCGCTCGGGACTTTGCACTCGGGGCCAAGGCAAGAGGGCGTGCTTGCCCGCAGAACTGAGAACACGCTGTTGGGCAGAGCTGCAACTGACCGCTGGAGTTCAGCTCTCGCCGGACGGCAGAAGGCGAAGAACGAAGCCGCTTGCGAGCGGCGCAGTGCAGCGAAGAGCTCTCCGAATTCGCCGCTAGCTCCACGGTCCTTCTCAGCTGCGAGTAGCAGCGCTCGCAGTACACAGAGCTTCGCAAGGCCCGAAGACCCGGAGGGAAGTATCGCACACGAAAATGTGCCAGGACAGAGACGTGTTCTACGTTGTCCCTTCTCGTCATGCAGTTTGTGCCTCTGCTGCTTCTGCTGTTAGGAATCGCTCCTTGAAAGACGAGCGAGAGCGTCCTTCCGGGTGCATTGCACTGAGTCGAGTGCTCGCTCGGGACTTTGCTCTCGGGGCCAAGGCAAGAGGGCGTGCTTGCCCGCAGAACTGAGAACACGCTGTTGGGCAGAGCTGCAACTGACCGCTGGAGTTCAGCTCTCGCCGGACGGCAGAAGGCGAAGAACGAAGCCGCTTGCGAGCGGCGCAGTGCAGCGAAGAGCTCTCCGAATTCGCCGCTAGCTCCACGGTCCTTCTCAGCTGCGAGTAGCAGCGCTCGCAGTACACAGAGCTTCGCAAGGCCCGAAGACCCGGAGGGAAGTATCGCACACGAAAATGTGCCAGGACAGAGACGTGTTCTACGTTGTCCCTTCTCGTCATGCAGTTTGTGCCTCTGCTGCTTCTGCTGTTAGGAATCGCTCCTTGAAAGACGAGCGAGAGCGTCCTTCCGGGTGCATTGCACTGAGTCGAGTGCTCGCTCGGGACTTTGCTCTCGGGGCCAAGGCAAGAGGGCGTGCTTGCCCGCAGAACTGAGAACACGCTGTTGGGCAGAGCTGCAACTGACCGCTGGAGTTCAGCTCTCGCCGGACGGCAAAAGGCGAAAACGAAGCCGCTTGCGAGCGGCGCAGTGCAGCGAAGAGCTCTCCGAATTCGCCGCTAGCTCCACGGTCCTTCTCAGCTGCGAGTAGCAGCGCTCGCAGTACACAGAGCTTCGCAAGGCCCGAAGACCCGGAGGGAAGTATGGCACACGGAAATGTGCCAGGACAGAGACGTGTTCTACGTTGTCCCTTCTCGTCATGCAGTTTGTGCCTCTGCTGCTTCTGCTGTTAGGAATCGCTCCTTGAAAGACGAGCGAGAGCGTCCTTCCGGGTGCATTGCACTGAGTCGAGTGCTCGCTCGGGGCTTTGCTCTCGGGGCCAAGGCAAGAGGGCGTGCTTGCCCGCAGAACTGAGAACACGCTGTTGGGCAGAGCTGCAACTGACCGCTGGAGTTCAGCTCTCGCCGGACGGCAGAAGGCGAAGAACGAAGCCGCTTGCGAGCGGCGCAGTGCAGCGAAGAGCTCTCCGAATTCGCCGCTAGCTCCACGGTCCTTCTCAGCTGCGAGTAGCAGCGCTCGCAGTACACAGAGCTTCGCAAGGCCCGAAGACCCGGAGGGAAGTATGGCACACGGAAATGTGCCAGGACAGAGACGTGTTCTACGTTGTCCCTTCTCGTCATGCAGTTTGTGCCTCTGCTGCTTCTGCTGTTAGGAATCGCTCCTTGAAAGACGAGCGAGAGCGTCCTTCCGGGTGCATTGCACTGAGTCGAGTGCTCGCTCGGGACTTTGCTCTCGGGGCCAAGGCAAGAGGGCGTGCTTGCCCGCAGAACTGAGAACACGCTGTTGGGCAGAGCTGCAACTGACCGCTGGAGTTCAGCTCTCGCCGGACGGCAGAAGGCGAAGAACGAAGCCGCTTGCGAGCGGCGCAGTGCAGCGAAGAGCTCTCCGAATTCGCCGCTAGCTCCACGGTCCTTCTCAGCTGCGAGTAGCAGCGCTCGCAGTACACAGAGCTTCGCAAGGCCCGAAGACCCGGAGGGAAGTATCGCACACGAAAATGTGCCAGGACAGAGACGTGTTCTACGTTGTCCCTTCTCGTCATGCAGTTTGTGCCTCTGCTGCTTCTGCTGTTAGGAATCGCTCCTTGAAAGGCGAGCGAGAGCGTCCTTCCGGGTGCATTGCACTGAGTCGAGTGCTCGCTCGGGACTTTGCACTCGGGGCCAAGGCAAGAGGGCGTGCTTGCCCGCAGAACTGAGAACACGCTGTTGGGCAGAGCTGCAACTGACCGCTGGAGTTCAGCTCTCGCCGGACGGCAGAAGGCGAAGAACGAAGCCGCTTGCGAGCGGCGCAGTGCAGCGAAGAGCTCTCCGAATTCGCCGCTAGCTCCACGGTCCTTCTCAGCTGCGAGTAGCAGCGCTCGCAGTACACAGGGCTTCGCACCTCTAAATGTTTTACTACTGTGTTATGATTCTGTCTTCAGTTAATAGAACCCGATATACAACAATGAGATGGGAGCACATGGAGATGCATTGGAGAGCCTACGCTGGAGGTAACACATTCATTTTTTACTCAAACAAATCCAAATTAGAAATGTTGAAAATTACCTGGGGCCATTTCAACAGCCAGCAAACTGACTAACACAACCAATCTTTGGCTTCTATTCAATCCTTTGCTTGTTTTACCTGGACCTTGAAGATCTGTCTGCAGCCTTCCTCTCTGCAAATATATCACACTCGTCCTATTGAGAACCCATGGCTCATCACAGCTGCTTCGCCACGCCTGCTTATAGAAGAACTGGCAACTACAAGCTGGGAGCCAAGAGATACAACACTTCACTTGGAAAAGGGCCTTCCATGAATCCTAGAATCCCAGAATGGTTTGGACTGGAAGCGACCTTAGAGACAAATTATCTTCTTCCCACATCCTGACACGGGCAGGGACACTTTTCCACTAGTCCAGGTTGCTCCATGTCCGCTCCAGCCTGGCCCTGGACGCTTCCTGCCATGGGGCTCCTACACAGCCTCTTTGAGCAACATGTGCCTCAGCACCCACCCAAGGAAGAATTCCTTTCCAATATCCCATCTATCCCAGCCCTCTGGCAGTTTGAAGCTATTCCCCCTTGTCCTGCGAGTCCAGACCCTTTTCCAAAGTCCCTCCCCAGCTATCTTGGAGCCCCAGCAGGCACTGCAAAGGGCTCGAAGATCTCCCTGGAGCCTTCTGTTCTCCAGATTGGACACCCTCAGCTCTCCCAGACTGTCCTAGAGCAAAGAAGCTCCACCTTTCAAAGCACCTTAGACGCCTCCTACCGGCCAAACTCGATGGCAACGCTGGCCTTCCGGGCCCTACGGATATCGCTTCCGGTGTCGTTCGGGGTCACTCCCGGCTCTCTTCCCGCCCCCCATGGGGCCCTCAGGCGATGCCGCTCCTACGCCACTTCTGCCGCTGTCAGACCAACGGGGGGGCCGGGGGCCAGCCCAGACTCATCCACAATCCACACTGTCCTCGGCGGCTGCTGCGGGCTCACGGCGGCCCACACACCCGGAAGCAGAGCTCCGAACACAGAGGATCATAGCCCCACATTTGTGTTCGTCTCTGCACAAGGCAGGCCAGTCTTGCCATGCCCGGACTTTTCAGTTCAGCACGAGAATGAGAATACACCTGCGCCATGGGGGAGGAAACCTCTAAAGACTCCCTCATACGTGGTCGCTCAACTTAATGCCTAGGCACTTGCCATTCCTAAGGCTACACTAAAGCCTTTTTTACCTTGCGGGTAAGAAATGCCGTTGTTCTCGTGTGCAGCTAAAGGCGCAGCACAGGCAGGCCGGGACAAAAGCTGGGGCAGAGCCCTTCCTCACTCCTTCGCTGTGCTGTACTCCATGCAGCTAGAGCGAAGCGAGAAGGACGCGAGGAAGAAAAAGGCGTTCTTAAAGTAGCACCCTGGCAGCAGCCCTGAAAAGGCGCATAACACACGGCATCTCGCTGCCCTCCGTTCTACATACTCGCGGCTCCCTCTGCCGACTTGCAAAAGTTGCTACCAGAGCAGAGGCGGCCAGATTGAAGAGGCAGTGCCTAGGTTCACCTTCTCCTTACTGCACGTAAGCCACGTCCAGCTCCTCGCTGCACTCTGGATTTCCCTTCTCCGAGGCACTTACCGTGGTGCTGTGTGCAACTCGGCGCCTAGAAGTGACCGCCAATGCTTTCACAGCGGGCTGCAAGGGAACCAAGGAGCAGCACAAGCAGCAGTGCTTCAGCTTGCTCCTTCCGACTGCTAAGGGCACTTGGGAAGGCAAGCGAGAGTCAACCACCTTCCTCTCCTAGTAACGTGGTGCACACAAGCACGGGACTAGTGCCGCTTCGTTCACCGCCCTCGCCCAAGCGTGGAGCCGCTTTCACTTGCCGGCGGCCAGAAGCCGCTGCAAGGGCGCCACACAACCACAAGTGCGCCGGCAGCCAAGAGCTAGAGAACGCTGCTTCTGCCCAAGCCCGCCTAGGGCGTGCACCTTTGTTCTCAGAGCTCCGTGCAACAGTCTGCCTCTCTCGCAGTTCGAATGGAAAACGAAAGCTTTTCGCCTACGCCCGTCACAGAGATCCGTTGCCAGGACGAGAATGCCTTGTGGCCGGAGCTCGCCCCCGCCGCGAGGAAGCTGCTATTAGCACCGCGTTGCAGGGACACGTCTCGCTTCTTGACTACGTGCTCAGCGCTCTCCGAATTCGCCGCTAGCTCCACGGTCTTTCTCAGCTGCAAGTAGCAGCGCTCACAGTACATAGAGCTTCGCAAGGACCGAAGACCCGGAGGGAAGTATCGCACTCGAAAATGTGCCAGGATAGAGACGTTCTACACTGAGTAGAGACACAGACAGACAGAGAGTTCTACACTGCCCCTTCTCGTCGGCCATCTTGTGCTCTGCTGCCTCTGCTGTGACGAATAGGTCCTTGAAAGGCGAGCGACAGCGGCTCTCCAGGCACTGAAGAGAGTTCCCTAGGGACTTTTCGATGTAAAACTTTTTCCACCTCCAAAAATACATGGGTAAGTCCTAAAAGTTTTGGTTTTCTTAAGAATAGTTTCGCCCAAGTTTTGCTGTTCTAAACAACCATGGTTTCAGTCTTCACTTAACTGCTTGTTTCTGTCTTTTTGGCTAGTGGCAATCTAATTCTAAGGTAACTAGATGTGTTGGAAATCCATAAATTACATCTCAAGTTAGGTGGGAAAATTGGCTCGGAAGAAAATGGAATTGAGAATTTGGAAAGAATCCAGAGTGAGCTGATGTCACAATCCGAGATTCCCTTGGGTTCCAAATCCTTTCATTTGTGTTTTTGTGGGCTTTTTGAAGGCGGTGTACAGTTGAAGCCATGATTTAGCTGCGGTGAGACCTGCTCTGCTGTAAAAGCATTATTTTCTCAGTGAGCATGGACAACAGTTAGAGTGTCGTCTTTTAAGATTCCCTGCACTCCACTTATGGTGGCAAAAGCAGTGCCTTGACTGTAATCATAAAAGTGATTACAGCTTCATTGCTTTGACATCATGTAGGATGCTTCCTCCATCTGCTGTGGTCAGCATTAAGTAACAGATTTCTCAGTTTCTAGGAAGAGTCTAGCAAACAATCACCTTGCTCCTTCTCTTGCATTTATTCATCACTGCTATGCTGCTATACAGACAGGTAGTCTGTTTATGATTCAACAATTCAATGGGACATCAAGTAAATAACAAAGCAAAACTAACTACCGAAAGCACTATAAGGGCCAGAGATTAGCTTGGATCAAAACAGGTATTCTCCTAGCATTGTTTACAAACGAGTCAGCATGTGAAACAGAAGGCACAATGTAGTTTGTGCCTTGTTTTGGGCATGCCCGGAAGAAGGAAATTCTGATTTCACATACGGGAAAAGAAATGTTGACATTTGAATGAGATTGTTCATACTCCAGTAAAGGTTGCTTTGAAAGGTTGTGGAAGTCGTGTTAGGAAACATGGCTTTACAAGTCCTTTCCACCAGGAGACAACAGCTGCAGAACATCTGGGTGTGCCAGTGTTGAGAGCACCAGCAAAGATCAAAGTGGAGAAGTTGGTGAACAATGGCAGTGGCCTGGCGGAGGGCAAGTGGGGTGCTGGCTGTGGGACCAGGGGAGTCCTGACTGATTTAGGAGGCGTGTGATGGTCTGTGCCAGCAAGCGGAGTAGTGCTGTGGCCTTGGCACACTGCTAATACTGGAATTCAGTGGGGTCACTGGGCAGGCTGAGTGTGTGAGCTGCTGGAGGGACCCAGTTTGCCCACATGTAAACATCCAGTCTCACTCTTGCCAGCCACAGAAAGGAGCAGGATGTGGCTGCTGGCGATGCCTGTCACGTATATGTAGTGTATATGTGTGCTATCCCAGCCTGCTGGGAACGCTTCTTCTTTGGGACTGCTTGGGCTGAGGGAGAGAAAGCAGTGGTAGTTTCTGAGGTTTCGAGTTTGCTCGAGTTTCTCAGGCTGTTTCTGGAGCCACCCCGAGTTCTCTTCCTTGAAGCATTTCAAGTCCTGCTAATTTTCAAAATTCAAACAGACACAGCCCTAAGCTAGTTGATCTGACTTCAGAGCTATTCTTACGCTGAGCTGTTGCATGATCTGATCTCCTGAGATGTCTTCCATCTCAGTTTATGACCTGGTTCTTGTGAAAAGTAGGATCTTTTAGCCTGGAGAAGAGAGGTTTCTGGAGAGACAGTATTGTGGCCTTTGAATATGTAAAGAGGGTATAAGACAAATGGAGAAAGACTTTTTAGGAAAGTTTGCAGAGACAGGATAAGGGGCCATGCTTTCAAACTGAGACTAGGTTTAGATTGGCTAAAAGGAAAAACTTTTCTACAATGAAGCTGGTGAGACACTCAAACGGGTGTTCCAGAGAAGTTGTGGATGCCCCATCATTGAGAGTGCTCCTTATCAGTTTGGCTAGTCTTGAGCAATTTGATCTACTGTAAGATCTACCTGGCAAGGAAGTTGGACTACATGATCTTTAATCACAGACTGTTGTATGATTCCGTGGAAGACAGAATGCAATAAAGTTCATATTTCAGATTTTGGAGCAGACATATTTATTTTTTCTCACTTTATGCATCATTGCAATGACAACTTGTTAGCTTCTGAAATGATTAGCTGAGATTGATTTCCTTCCTTAGTTTCATTTTCTCTGTTATTCCTTCACTCTTGGACTTTTTTTTTCACTAGATTCCCTCTTTCAGTAAACTGCCCTTAAGTATCACTTTGCTCCCCACCTGGCTTTTTTTTTTTTTTCAATGACACCTTTTCACTGGTTCGTTTTGGGCCTTTGCTGCTTGAAGTCCAGCAGCCTCCTTGTCTGAGCATTACGGAGCTTTCTTTACAGCTTCATCACTATGCAAAAAGCCATAAATTACTGTGTTCCATCTCACATACCATCAAGTATCACACTAATATTCCCTCTGCTGAATAGCTGGTTGGTTTACATAGACCAGCCAAATACCAGGAAATCCAGATGGCAGCAAGAATCTTGTAGACTACTCCCGCTGTTCATTTAAATTCTGGAGAAGTCAGGTGAGGTATCACATTCTCTTGAAAGAAGTGTCTATCATCTCGGACATTCTAGAATGGGCTATTAATATTGTCATGAGTTTCTGGCTAGACTTTTTAGTATGCAAATTCAAATTCAAATGATCTGAAATGATAGAACTTCAAGAAATTTTTTTTCCCAGAATCGAAGTATGATGGAGTTCCATAGGGAGAATCTTAATCTTAGTTATTCTATTCCATCTCACATCATGGCTGGGGGCAGGGAGAAGGGAGTATCTTTGGGGGACAATGGGTTCCGGTGTAGTCAGTAAGCTGGGCAGAGGAGCCATCAGGTATTTTCTGTTGTTGGGCGGGGGGGCGGGGGGGATTCGTGTGAACTCTTCCTTTCTTGTACCCTGCCACTAGTATTGTTGCTAAAATTGTTTGTTTTCTCATCCAAGTGACAAAATCAGCACACTTAATGAGGGATGAAGAGGGAGCAGCGACCTCAGAACAGGAGGAAGAAGAAGCAGAGCCTGCTGTCCTCCAGAAGAAAAAAACACTACCAGCCAACTTTGCATCATCTGTGAACTTCCTGGGCGTGTACTCTATGCCCTTGTCCAGAACACTGAGCAAGATATTAAACAGGACTGGGCCCAAGACCGAGCCTTGGGGACCAGCTGGATGAACTCTATTTCCCACCACTCTGTGGGCCTGGCCATCACCCAGTTTGTCACCCAGCAAACAGCCCACCCATGCAAACCATAAGCAGACAGTTTCTTCAGGAGAATGATGTGAGACTCATTGCAAAAAGGATCAGGGAGATGCCTAGGAAGAGTCTCAGGTGAATCCAGGAGACTATAGTGGAGGAAGGACGCGAGGAAGAAGAAGGCGTTCTTAAAGTGGCACCCTGGCAGCAGCCCTGAAAGGGCGCATAACACACGGCGTCTCGCTGCCCTCCGTTCTACATACTCGCAGCTCCCTCTGCCGACTTGCAAAAGTTGCTACCAGAGCAGAGGCGGCCAGATTGAAGAGGCAGTGCCTAGGTTCACCTTCTCCTTACTGCACGTAAGCCACGTCCAGCTCCTCGCTGCACTCTGGATTTCCCTTCTCCGCGGCACTTACAGTGGTGCTGTGTGCAACTCGGCGCCTAGAAGCGACCGCCAATGCTTTCACAGCGGGCTGCAAGGGAACCAAGGAGCAGCACAAGCAGCAGTGCTTCAGCTTGCTCCTTCCGACTGCTAAGGGCACTTGGGAAGGCAAGCGAGAGTCAACCACCTTCCTCTCCTAGTAGCCTGTAACGTGGTGCACACAAGCACGGGACTAGTGCCGCTTCGTTCACCGCCCTCGCCCAAGCGTGGAGCCGCTTTCACTTGCCGGCGGCCAGAAGCCACTGCAAGGGCGCCACACAACCACAAGTGCGCCGGCAGCCAAGAGCTAGAGAACGCTGCTTCTGCCCAAGCCCGCCTAGGGCGTGCACCTTTGTTCTCAGAGCTCCGTGCAACAGTCTGCCTCTCTCGCAGTTCGAATGGAAAACGAAAGCTTTTCGCCTACGCCCTTCACAGAGATCCGTTGCCAGGACGAGAATGTCTTGTGGCCGGAGCTCGCCCCGGCCGCGAGGAAGCTGCTATTAGCACAGCGTTGCAGGGCCACGTCTCGCTTCTTGACTACGTGCTCAGCGCTCTCCGAATTCGCCGCTAGCTCCACGGTCTTTCTCAGCTGCAAGTAGCAGCGCTCACAGTACATAGAGCTTCGCAAGGACCGAAGACCCGGAGGGAAGTATCGCACACGAAAATGTGCCAGGACAGAGACGTGTTCTACGTTGTCCCTTCTCGTCATGCAGTTTGTGCCTCTGCTGCTTCTGCTGTTAGGAATCGCTCCTTGAAAGACGAGCGAGAGCGTCCTTCCGGGTGCATTGCACTGAGTCGAGTGCTCGCTCGGGACTTTGCTCTCGGGGCCAAGGCAAGAGGGCGTGCTTGCCCGCAGAACTGAGAACACGCTGTTGGGCAGAGCTGCAACTGACCGCTGGAGTTCAGCTCTCGCCGGACGGCAAAAGGCGAAAACGAAGCCGCTTGCGAGCGGCGCAGTGCAGCGAAGAGCTCTCCGAATTCGCCGCTAGCTCCACGGTCCTTCTCAGCTGCGAGTAGCAGCGCTCGCAGTACACAGAGCTTCGCAAGGCCCGAAGACCCGGAGGGAAGTATCGCACACGAAAATGTGCCAGGACAGAGACGTGTTCTACGTTGTCCCTTCTCGTCATGCAGTTTGTGCCTCTGCTGCTTTTGCTGTAGGTAATCGCTCCTTGAAAGACGAGCGAGAGCGTCCTTCCGGGTGCATTGCACTGAGTCGAGTGCTCGCTCGGGGCTTTGCTCTCGGGGCCAAGGCAAGAGGGCGTGCTTGCCCGCAGAACTGAGAACACGCTGTTGGGCAGAGCTGCAACTGACCGCTGGAGTTCAGCTCTCGCCGGACGGCAGAAGGCGAAGAACGAAGCCGCTTGCGAGCGGCGCAGTGCAGCGAAGAGCTCTCCGAATTCGCCGCTAGCTCCACGGTCCTTCTCAGCTGCGAGTAGCAGCGCTCGCAGTACACAGAGCTTCGCAAGGCCCGAAGACCCGGAGGGAAGTATGGCACACGGAAATGTGCCAGGACAGAGACGTGTTCTACGTTGTCCCTTCTCGTCATGCAGTTTGTGCCTCTGCTGCTTCTGCTGTTAGGAATCGCTCCTTGAAAGACGAGCGAGAGCGTCCTTCCGGGTGCATTGCACTGAGTCGAGTGCTCGCTCGGGGCTTTGCTCTCGGGGCCAAGGCAAGAGGGCGTGCTTGCCCGCAGAACTGAGAACACGCTGTTGGGCAGAGCTGCAACTGACCGCTGGAGTTCAGCTCTCGCCGGACGGCAGAAGGCGAAGAACGAAGCCGCTTGCGAGCGGCGCAGTGCAGCGAAGAGCTCTCCGAATTCGCCGCTAGCTCCACGGTCCTTCTCAGCTGCGAGTAGCAGCGCTCGCAGTACACAGAGCTTCGCAAGGCCCGAAGACCCGGAGGGAAGTATGGCACACGGAAATGTGCCAGGACAGAGACGTGTTCTACGTTGTCCCTTCTCGTCATGCAGTTTGTGCCTCTGCTGCTTCTGCTGTTAGGAATCGCTCCTTGAAAGACGAGCGAGAGCGTCCTTCCGGGTGCATTGCACTGAGTCGAGTGCTCGCTCGGGACTTTGCTCTCGGGGCCAAGGCAAGAGGGCGTGCTTGCCCGCAGAACTGAGAACACGCTGTTGGGCAGAGCTGCAACTGACCGCTGGAGTTCAGCTCTCGCCGGACGGCAGAAGGCGAAGAACGAAGCCGCTTGCGAGCGGCGCAGTGCAGCGAAGAGCTCTCCGAATTCGCCGCTAGCTCCACGGTCCTTCTCAGCTGCGAGTAGCAGCGCTCGCAGTACACAGAGCTTCGCAAGGCCCGAAGACCCGGAGGGAAGTATGGCACACGGAAATGTGCCAGGACAGAGACGTGTTCTACGTTGTCCCTTCTCGTCATGCAGTTTGTGCCTCTGCTGCTTCTGCTGTTAGGAATCGCTCCTTGAAAGGCGAGCGAGAGCGTCCTTCCGGGTGCATTGCACTGAGTCGAGTGCTCGCTCGGGACTTTGCTCTCGGGGCCAAGGCAAGAGGGCGTGCTTGCCCGCAGAACTGAGAACACGCTGTTGGGCAGAGCTGCAACTGACCGCTGGAGTTCAGCTCTCGCCGGACGGCAGAAGGCGAAGAACGAAGCCGCTTGCGAGCGGCGCAGTGCAGCGAAGAGCTCTCCGAATTCGCCGCTAGCTCCACGGTCCTTCTCAGCTGCGAGTAGCAGCGCTCGCAGTACACAGGGCTTCGCAAGGCCCGAAGACCCGGAGGGAAGTATCGCACACGAAAATGTGCCAGGACAGAGACGTGTTCTACGTTGTCCCTTCTCGTCATGCAGTTTGTGCCTCTGCTGCTTCTGCTGTTAGGAATCGCTCCTTGAAAGACGAGCGAGAGCGTCCTTCCGGGTGCATTGCACTGAGTCGAGTGCTCGCTCGGGACTTTGCTCTCGGGGCCAAGGCAAGAGGGCGTGCTTGCCCGCAGAACTGAGAACACGCTGTTGGGCAGAGCTGCAACTTACCGCTGGAGTTCAGCTCTCGCCGGACGGCAGAAGGCGAAGAACGAAGCCGCTTGCGAGCGGCGCAGTGCAGCGAAGAGCTCTCCGAATTCGCCGCTAGCTCCACGGTCCTTCTCAGCTGCGAGTAGCAGCGCTCGCAGTACACAGGGCTTCGCAAGGCCCGAAGACCCGGAGGGAAGTATCGCACACGAAAATGTGCCAGGACAGAGACGTGTTCTACGTTGTCCCTTCTCGTCATGCAGTTTGTGCCTCTGCTGCTTCTGCTGTTAGGAATCGCTCCTTGAAAGACGAGCGAGAGCGTCCTTCCGGGTGCATTGCACTGAGTCGAGTGCTCGCTCGGGACTTTGCTCTCGGGGCCAAGGCAAGAGGGCGTGCTTGCCCGCAGAACTGAGAACACGCTGTTGGGCAGAGCTGCAACTGACCGCTGGAGTTCAGCTCTCGCCGGACGGCAGAAGGCGAAGAACGAAGCCGCTTGCGAGCGGCGCAGTGCAGCGAAGAGCTCTCCGAATTCGCCGCTAGCTCCACGGTCCTTCTCAGCTGCGAGTAGCAGCGCTCGCAGTACACAGGGCTTCGCAAGGCCCGAAGACCCGGAGGGAAGTATCGCACACGAAAATGTGCCAGGACAGAGACGTGTTCTACGTTGTCCCTTCTCGTCATGCAGTTTGTGCCTCTGCTGCTTCTGCTGTTAGGAATCGCTCCTTGAAAGGCGAGCGAGAGCGTCCTTCCGGGTGCATTGCACTGAGTCGAGTGCTCGCTCGGGACTTTGCTCTCGGGGCCAAGGCAAGAGGGCGTGCTTGCCCGCAGAACTGAGAACACGCTGTTGGGCAGAGCTGCAACTGACCGCTGGAGTTCAGCTCTCGCCGGACGGCAGAAGGCGAAGAACGAAGCCGCTTGCGAGCGGCGCAGTGCAGCGAAGAGCTCTCCGAATTCGCCGCTAGCTCCACGGTCCTTCTCAGCTGCGAGTAGCAGCGCTCGCAGTACACAGGGCTTCGCAAGGCCCGAAGACCCGGAGGGAAGTATCGCACACGAAAATGTGCCAGGACAGAGACGTGTTCTACGTTGTCCCTTCTCGTCATGCAGTTTGTGCCTCTGCTGCTTCTGCTGTAGGTAATCGCTCCTTGAAAGACGAGCGAGAGCGTCCTTCCGGGTGCATTGCACTGAGTCGAGTGCTCGCTCGGGTCTTTGCACTCGGGGCCAAGGCAAGAGGGCGTGCTTGCCCGCAGAACTGAGAACACGCTGTTGGGCAGAGCTGCAACTGACCGCTGGAGTTCAGCTCTCGCCGGACGGCAGAAGGCGAAGAACGAAGCCGCTTGCGAGCGGCGCAGTGCAGCGAAGAGCTCTCCGAATTCGCCGCTAGCTCCACGGTCCTTCTCAGCTGCGAGTAGCAGCGCTCGCAGTACACAGGGCTTCGCAAGGCCCGAAGACCCGGAGGGAAGTATCGCACACGAAAATGTGCCAGGACAGAGACGTGTTCTACGTTGTCCCTTCTCGTCATGCAGTTTGTGCCTCTGCTGCTTCTGCTGTAAGTAATCGCTCCTTGAAAGACGAGCGAGAGCGTCCTTCCGGGTGCATTGCACTGAATCGAGTGCTCGCTCGGGTCTTTGCACTCGGGGCCAAGGCAAGAGGGCGTGCTTGCCCGCAGAACTGAGAACACGCTGTTGGGCAGAGCTGCAACTGACCGCTGGAGTTCAGCTCTCGCCGGACGGCAAAAGGCGAAGAACGAAGCCGCTTGCGAGCGGCGCAGTGCAGCGAAGAGCTCTCCGAATTCGCCGCTAGCTCCACGGTCCTTCTCAGCTGCGAGTAGCAGCGCTCGCAGTACACAGAGCTTCGCAAGGCCCGAAGACCCGGAGGGAAGTATCGCACACGAAAATGTGCCAGGACAGAGACGTGTTCTACGTTGTCCCTTCTCGTCATGCAGTTTGTGCCTCTGCTGCTTCTGCTGTTAGGAATCGCTCCTTGAAAGACGAGCGAGAGCGTCCTTCCGGGTGCATTGCACTGAGTCGAGTGCTCGCTCGGGACTTTGCACTCGGGGCCAAGGCAAGAGGGCGTGCTTGCCCGCAGAACTGAGAACACGCTGTTGGGCAGAGCTGCAACTGACCGCTGGAGTTCAGCTCTCGCCGGACGGCAGAAGGCGAAGAACGAAGCCGCTTGCGAGCGGCGCAGTGCAGCGAAGAGCTCTCCGAATTCGCCGCTAGCTCCACGGTCCTTCTCAGCTGCGAGTAGCAGCGCTCGCAGTACACAGAGCTTCGCAAGGCCCGAAGACCCGGAGGGAAGTATCGCACACGAAAATGTGCCAGGACAGAGACGTGTTCTACGTTGTCCCTTCTCGTCATGCAGTTTGTGCCTCTGCTGCTTCTGCTGTTAGGAATCGCTCCTTGAAAGACGAGCGAGAGCGTCCTTCCGGGTGCATTGCACTGAGTCGAGTGCTCGCTCGGGACTTTGCTCTCGGGGCCAAGGCAAGAGGGCGTGCTTGCCCGCAGAACTGAGAACACGCTGTTGGGCAGAGCTGCAACTGACCGCTGGAGTTCAGCTCTCGCCGGACGGCAAAAGGCGAAAACGAAGCCGCTTGCGAGCGGCGCAGTGCAGCGAAGAGCTCTCCGAATTCGCCGCTAGCTCCACGGTCCTTCTCAGCTGCGAGTAGCAGCGCTCGCAGTACACAGAGCTTCGCAAGGCCCGAAGACCCGGAGGGAAGTATCGCACACGAAAATGTGCCAGGACAGAGACGTGTTCTACGTTGTCCCTTCTCGTCATGCAGTTTGTGCCTCTGCTGCTTTTGCTGTAGGTAATCGCTCCTTGAAAGACGAGCGAGAGCGTCCTTCCGGGTGCATTGCACTGAGTCGAGTGCTCGCTCGGGGCTTTGCTCTCGGGGCCAAGGCAAGAGGGCGTGCTTGCCCGCAGAACTGAGAACACGCTGTTGGGCAGAGCTGCAACTGACCGCTGGAGTTCAGCTCTCGCCGGACGGCAGAAGGCGAAGAACGAAGCCGCTTGCGAGCGGCGCAGTGCAGCGAAGAGCTCTCCGAATTCGCCGCTAGCTCCACGGTCCTTCTCAGCTGCGAGTAGCAGCGCTCGCAGTACACAGAGCTTCGCAAGGCCCGAAGACCCGGAGGGAAGTATGGCACACGGAAATGTGCCAGGACAGAGACGTGTTCTACGTTGTCCCTTCTCGTCATGCAGTTTGTGCCTCTGCTGCTTCTGCTGTAGGTAATCGCTCCTTGAAAGACGAGCGAGAGCGTCCTTCCGGGTGCATTGCACTGAGTCGAGTGCTCGCTCGGGGCTTTGCTCTCGGGGCCAAGGCAAGAGGGCGTGCTTGCCCGCAGAACTGAGAACACGCTGTTGGGCAGAGCTGCAACTGACCGCTGGAGTTCAGCTCTCGCCGGACGGCAGAAGGCGAAGAACGAAGCCGCTTGCGAGCGGCGCAGTGCAGCGAAGAGCTCTCCGAATTCGCCGCTAGCTCCACGGTCCTTCTCAGCTGCGAGTAGCAGCGCTCGCAGTACACAGAGCTTCGCAAGGCCCGAAGACCCGGAGGGAAGTATGGCACACGGAAATGTGCCAGGACAGAGACGTGTTCTACGTTGTCCCTTCTCGTCATGCAGTTTGTGCCTCTGCTGCTTCTGCTGTTAGGAATCGCTCCTTGAAAGACGAGCGAGAGCGTCCTTCCGGGTGCATTGCACTGAGTCGAGTGCTCGCTCGGGACTTTGCTCTCGGGGCCAAGGCAAGAGGGCGTGCTTGCCCGCAGAACTGAGAACACGCTGTTGGGCAGAGCTGCAACTGACCGCTGGAGTTCAGCTCTCGCCGGACGGCAGAAGGCGAAGAACGAAGCCGCTTGCGAGCGGCGCAGTGCAGCGAAGAGCTCTCCGAATTCGCCGCTAGCTCCACGGTCCTTCTCAGCTGCGAGTAGCAGCGCTCGCAGTACACAGAGCTTCGCAAGGCCCGAAGACCCGGAGGGAAGTATGGCACACGGAAATGTGCCAGGACAGAGACGTGTTCTACGTTGTCCCTTCTCGTCATGCAGTTTGTGCCTCTGCTGCTTCTGCTGTTAGGAATCGCTCCTTGAAAGACGAGCGAGAGCGTCCTTCCGGGTGCATTGCACTGAGTCGAGTGCTCGCTCGGGACTTTGCTCTCGGGGCCAAGGCAAGAGGGCGTGCTTGCCCGCAGAACTGAGAACACGCTGTTGGGCAGAGCTGCAACTGACCGCTGGAGTTCAGCTCTCGCCGGACGGCAGAAGGCGAAGAACGAAGCCGCTTGCGAGCGGCGCAGTGCAGCGAAGAGCTCTCCGAATTCGCCGCTAGCTCCACGGTCCTTCTCAGCTGCGAGTAGCAGCGCTCGCAGTACACAGGGCTTCGCAAGGCCCGAAGACCCGGAGGGAAGTATCGCACACGAAAATGTGCCAGGACAGAGACGTGTTCTACGTTGTCCCTTCTCGTCATGCAGTTTGTGCCTCTGCTGCTTCTGCTGTTAGGAATCGCTCCTTGAAAGGCGAGCGAGAGCGTCCTTCCGGGTGCATTGCACTGAGTCGAGTGCTCGCTCGGGACTTTGCACTCGGGGCCAAGGCAAGAGGGCGTGCTTGCCCGCAGAACTGAGAACACGCTGTTGGGCAGAGCTGAAACTTACCGCTGGAGTTCAGCTCTCGCCGGACGGCAGAAGGCGAAGAACGAAGCCGCTTGCGAGCGGCGCAGTGCAGCGAAGAGCTCTCCGAATTCGCCGCTAGCTCCACGGTCCTTCTCAGCTGCGAGTAGCAGCGCTCGCAGTACACAGGGCTTCGCAAGGCCCGAAGACCCGGAGGGAAGTATCGCACACGAAAATGTGCCAGGACAGAGACGTATTCTACGTTGTCCCTTCTCGTCATGCAGTTTGTGCCTCTGCTGCTTCTGCTGTTAGGAATCGCTCCTTGAAAGACGAGCGAGAGCGTCCTTCCGGGTGCATTGCACTGAGTCGAGTGCTCGCTCGGGACTTTGCACTCGGGGCCAAGGCAAGAGGGCGTGCTTGCCCGCAGAACTGAGAACACGCTGTTGGGCAGAGCTGCAACTGACCGCTGGAGTTCAGCTCTCGCCGGACGGCAGAAGGCGAAGAACGAAGCCGCTTGCGAGCGGCGCAGTGCAGCGAAGAGCTCTCCGAATTCGCCGCTAGCTCCACGGTCCTTCTCAGCTGCGAGTAGCAGCGCTCGCAGTACACAGGGCTTCGCAAGGCCCGAAGACCCGGAGGGAAGTATCGCACACGAAAATGTGCCAGGACAGAGACGTGTTCTACGTTGTCCCTTCTCGTCATGCAGTTTGTGCCTCTGCTGCTTCTGCTGTTAGGAATCGCTCCTTGAAAGACGAGCGAGAGCGTCCTTCCGGGTGCATTGCACTGAGTCGAGTGCTCGCTCGGGACTTTGCACTCGGGGCCAAGGCAAGAGGGCGTGCTTGCCCGCAGAACTGAGAACACGCTGTTGGGCAGAGCTGCAACTGACCGCTGGAGTTCAGCTCTCGCCGGACGGCAGAAGGCGAAGAACGAAGCCGCTTGCGAGCGGCGCAGTGCAGCGAAGAGCTCTCCGAATTCGCCGCTAGCTCCACGGTCCTTCTCAGCTGCGAGTAGCAGCGCTCGCAGTACACAGGGCTTCGCAAGGCCCGAAGACCCGGAGGGAAGTATCGCACACGAAAATGTGCCAGGACAGAGACGTGTTCTACGTTGTCCCTTCTCGTCATGCAGTTTGTGCCTCTGCTGCTTCTGCTGTTAGGAATCGCTCCTTGAAAGGCGAGCGAGAGCGTCCTTCCGGGTGCATTGCACTGAGTCGAGTGCTCGCTCGGGACTTTGCTCTCGGGGCCAAGGCAAGAGGGCGTGCTTGCCCGCAGAACTGAGAACACGCTGTTGGGCAGAGCTGCAACTGACCGCTGGAGTTCAGCTCTCGCCGGACGGCAGAAGGCGAAGAACGAAGCCGCTTGCGAGCGGCGCAGTGCAGCGAAGAGCTCTCCGAATTCGCCGCTAGCTCCACGGTCCTTCTCAGCTGCGAGTAGCAGCGCTCGCAGTACACAGAGCTTCGCAAGGCCCGAAGACCCGGAGGGAAGTATGGCACACGGAAATGTGCCAGGACAGAGACGTGTTCTACGTTGTCCCTTCTCGTCATGCAGTTTGTGCCTCTGCTGCTTCTGCTGTTAGGAATCGCTCCTTGAAAGACGAGCGAGAGCGTCCTTCCGGGTGCATTGCACTGAGTCGAGTGCTCGCTCGGGGCTTTGCTCTCGGGGCCAAGGCAAGAGGGCGTGCTTGCCCGCAGAACTGAGAACACGCTGTTGGGCAGAGCTGCAACTGACCGCTGGAGTTCAGCTCTCGCCGGACGGCAGAAGGCGAAGAACGAAGCCGCTTGCGAGCGGCGCAGTGCAGCGAAGAGCTCTCCGAATTCGCCGCTAGCTCCACGGTCCTTCTCAGCTGCGAGTAGCAGCGCTCGCAGTACACAGAGCTTCGCAAGGCCCGAAGACCCGGAGGGAAGTATGGCACACGGAAATGTGCCAGGACAGAGACGTGTTCTACGTTGTCCCTTCTCGTCATGCAGTTTGTGCCTCTGCTGCTTCTGCTGTTAGGAATCGCTCCTTGAAAGACGAGCGAGAGCGTCCTTCCGGGTGCATTGCACTGAGTCGAGTGCTCGCTCGGGACTTTGCTCTCGGGGCCAAGGCAAGAGGGCGTGCTTGCCCGCAGAACTGAGAACACGCTGTTGGGCAGAGCTGCAACTGACCGCTGGAGTTCAGCTCTCGCCGGACGGCAGAAGGCGAAGAACGAAGCCGCTTGCGAGCGGCGCAGTGCAGCGAAGAGCTCTCCGAATTCGCCGCTAGCTCCACGGTCCTTCTCAGCTGCGAGTAGCAGCGCTCGCAGTACACAGAGCTTCGCAAGGCCCGAAGACCCGGAGGGAAGTATGGCACACGGAAATGTGCCAGGACAGAGACGTGTTCTACGTTGTCCCTTCTCGTCATGCAGTTTGTGCCTCTGCTGCTTCTGCTGTTAGGAATCGCTCCTTGAAAGGCGAGCGAGAGCGTCCTTCCGGGTGCATTGCACTGAGTCGAGTGCTCGCTCGGGACTTTGCACTCGGGGCCAAGGCAAGAGGGCGTGCTTGCCCGCAGAACTGAGAACACGCTGTTGGGCAGAGCTGCAACTGACCGCTGGAGTTCAGCTCTCGCCGGACGGCAGAAGGCGAAGAACGAAGCCGCTTGCGAGCGGCGCAGTGCAGCGAAGAGCTCTCCGAATTCGCCGCTAGCTCCACGGTCCTTCTCAGCTGCGAGTAGCAGCGCTCGCAGTACACAGGGCTTCGCAAGGCCCGAAGACCCGGAGGGAAGTATCGCACACGAAAATGTGCCAGGACAGAGACGTGTTCTACGTTGTCCCTTCTCGTCATGCAGTTTGTGCCTCTGCTGCTTCTGCTGTTAGGAATCGCTCCTTGAAAGACGAGCGAGAGCGTCCTTCCGGGTGCATTGCACTGAGTCGAGTGCTCGCTCGGGACTTTGCACTCGGGGCCAAGGCAAGAGGGCGTGCTTGCCCGCAGAACTGAGAACACGCTGTTGGGCAGAGCTGCAACTGACCGCTGGAGTTCAGCTCTCGCCGGACGGCAGAAGGCGAAGAACGAAGCCGCTTGCGAGCGGCGCAGTGCAGCGAAGAGCTCTCCGAATTCGCCGCTAGCTCCACGGTCCTTCTCAGCTGCGAGTAGCAGCGGTCGCAGTACACAGGGCTTCGCAAGGCCCGAAGACCCGGAGGGAAGTACCGCACACGAAAATGTGCCAGGACAGAGACGTGTTCTACGTTGTCCCTTCTCGTCATGCAGTTTGTGCCTCTGCTGCTTCTGCTGTTAGGAATCGCTCCTTGAAAGGCGAGCGAGAGCGTCCTTCCGGGTGCATTGCACTGAGTCGAGTGCTCGCTCGGGACTTTGCTCTCGGGGCCAAGGCAAGAGGGCGTGCTTGCCCGCAGAACTGAGAACACGCTGTTGGGCAGAGCTGCAACTGACCGCTGGAGTTCAGCTCTCGCCGGACGGCAGAAGGCGAAGAACGAAGCCGCTTGCGAGCGGCGCAGTGCAGCGAAGAGCTCTCCGAATTCGCCGCTAGCTCCACGGTCCTTCTCAGCTGCGAGTAGCAGCGCTCGCAGTACACAGAGCTTCGCAAGGCCCGAAGACCCGGAGGGAAGTATGGCACACGGAAATGTGCCAGGACAGAGACGTGTTCTACGTTGTCCCTTCTCGTCATGCAGTTTGTGCCTCTGCTGCTTCTGCTGTTAGGAATCGCTCCTTGAAAGACGAGCGAGAGCGTCCTTCCGGGTGCATTGCACTGAGTCGAGTGCTCGCTCGGGGCTTTGCTCTCGGGGCCAAGGCAAGAGGGCGTGCTTGCCCGCAGAACTGAGAACACGCTGTTGGGCAGAGCTGCAACTGACCGCTGGAGTTCAGCTCTCGCCGGACGGCAGAAGGCGAAGAACGAAGCCGCTTGCGAGCGGCGCAGTGCAGCGAAGAGCTCTCCGAATTCGCCGCTAGCTCCACGGTCCTTCTCAGCTGCGAGTAGCAGCGCTCGCAGTACACAGAGCTTCGCAAGGCCCGAAGACCCGGAGGGAAGTATGGCACACGGAAATGTGCCAGGACAGAGACGTGTTCTACGTTGTCCCTTCTCGTCATGCAGTTTGTGCCTCTGCTGCTTCTGCTGTTAGGAATCGCTCCTTGAAAGACGAGCGAGAGCGTCCTTCCGGGTGCATTGCACTGAGTCGAGTGCTCGCTCGGGACTTTGCTCTCGGGGCCAAGGCAAGAGGGCGTGCTTGCCCGCAGAACTGAGAACACGCTGTTGGGCAGAGCTGCAACTGACCGCTGGAGTTCAGCTCTCGCCGGACGGCAGAAGGCGAAGAACGAAGCCGCTTGCGAGCGGCGCAGTGCAGCGAAGAGCTCTCCGAATTCGCCGCTAGCTCCACGGTCCTTCTCAGCTGCGAGTAGCAGCGCTCGCAGTACACAGAGCTTCGCAAGGCCCGAAGACCCGGAGGGAAGTATGGCACACGGAAATGTGCCAGGACAGAGACGTGTTCTACGTTGTCCCTTCTCGTCATGCAGTTTGTGCCTCTGCTGCTTCTGCTGTTAGGAATCGCTCCTTGAAAGACGAGCGAGAGCGTCCTTCCGGGTGCATTGCACTGAGTCGAGTGCTCGCTCGGGACTTTGCTCTCGGGGCCAAGGCAAGAGGGCGTGCTTGCCCGCAGAACTGAGAACACGCTGTTGGGCAGAGCTGCAACTGACCGCTGGAGTTCAGCTCTCGCCGGACGGCAGAAGGCGAAGAACGAAGCCGCTTGCGAGCGGCGCAGTGCAGCGAAGAGCTCTCCGAATTCGCCGCTAGCTCCACGGTCCTTCTCAGCTGCGAGTAGCAGCGCTCGCAGTACACAGGGCTTCGCAAGGCCCGAAGACCCGGAGGGAAGTATCGCACACGAAAATGTGCCAGGACAGAGACGTGTTCTACGTTGTCCCTTCTCGTCATGCAGTTTGTGCCTCTGCTGCTTCTGCTGTTAGGAATCGCTCCTTGAAAGGCGAGCGAGAGCGTCCTTCCGGGTGCATTGCACTGAGTCGAGTGCTCGCTCGGGACTTTGCACTCGGGGCCAAGGCAAGAGGGCGTGCTTGCCCGCAGAACTGAGAACACGCTGTTGGGCAGAGCTGAAACTTACCGCTGGAGTTCAGCTCTCGCCGGACGGCAGAAGGCGAAGAACGAAGCCGCTTGCGAGCGGCGCAGTGCAGCGAAGAGCTCTCCGAATTCGCCGCTAGCTCCACGGTCCTTCTCAGCTGCGAGTAGCAGCGCTCGCAGTACACAGGGCTTCGCAAGGCCCGAAGACCCGGAGGGAAGTATCGCACACGAAAATGTGCCAGGACAGAGACGTGTTCTACGTTGTCCCTTCTCGTCATGCAGTTTGTGCCTCTGCTGCTTCTGCTGTTAGGAATCGCTCCTTGAAAGACGAGCGAGAGCGTCCTTCCGGGTGCATTGCACTGAGTCGAGTGCTCGCTCGGGACTTTGCACTCGGGGCCAAGGCAAGAGGGCGTGCTTGCCCGCAGAACTGAGAACACGCTGTTGGGCAGAGCTGCAACTGACCGCTGGAGTTCAGCTCTCGCCGGACGGCAGAAGGCGAAGAACGAAGCCGCTTGCGAGCGGCGCAGTGCAGCGAAGAGCTCTCCGAATTCGCCGCTAGCTCCACGGTCCTTCTCAGCTGCGAGTAGCAGCGCTCGCAGTACACAGGGCTTCGCAAGGCCCGAAGACCCGGAGGGAAGTATCGCACACGAAAATGTGCCAGGACAGAGACGTGTTCTACGTTGTCCCTTCTCGTCATGCAGTTTGTGCCTCTGCTGCTTCTGCTGTTAGGAATCGCTCCTTGAAAAACGAGCGAGAGCGTCCTTCCGGGTGCATTGCACTGAGTCGAGTGCTCGCTCGGGACTTTGCACTCGGGGCCAAGGCAAGAGGGCGTGCTTGCCCGCAGAACTGAGAACACGCTGTTGGGCAGAGCTGCAACTGACCGCTGGAGTTCAGCTCTCGCCGGACGGCAGAAGGCGAAGAACGAAGCCGCTTGCGAGCGGCGCAGTGCAGCGAAGAGCTCTCCGAATTCGCCGCTAGCTCCACGGTCCTTCTCAGCTGCGAGTAGCAGCGCTCGCAGTACACAGGGCTTCGCAAGGCCCGAAGACCCGGAGGGAAGTATCGCACACGAAAATGTGCCAGGACAGAGACGTGTTCTACGTTGTCCCTTCTCGTCATGCAGTTTGTGCCTCTGCTGCTTCTGCTGTTAGGAATCGCTCCTTGAAAGACGAGCGAGAGCGTCCTTCCGGGTGCATTGCACTGAGTCGAGTGCTCGCTCGGGACTTTGCACTCGGGGCCAAGGCAAGAGGGCGTGCTTGCCCGCAGAACTGAGAACACGCTGTTGGGCAGAGCTGCAACTGACCGCTGGAGTTCAGCTCTCGCCGGACGGCAGAAGGCGAAGAACGAAGCCGCTTGCGAGCGGCGCAGTGCAGCGAAGAGCTCTCCGAATTCGCCGCTAGCTCCACGGTCCTTCTCAGCTGCGAGTAGCAGCGCTCGCAGTACACAGGGCTTCGCAAGGCCCGAAGACCCGGAGGGAAGTATCGCACACGAAAATGTGCCAGGACAGAGACGTGTTCTACGTTGTCCCTTCTCGTCATGCAGTTTGTGCCTCTGCTGCTTCTGCTGTTAGGAATCGCTCCTTGAAAGACGAGCGAGAGCGTCCTTCCGGGTGCATTGCACTGAGTCGAGTGCTCGCTCGGGACTTTGCACTCGGGGCCAAGGCAAGAGGGCGTGCTTGCCCGCAGAACTGAGAACACGCTGTTGGGCAGAGCTGCAACTGACCGCTGGAGTTCAGCTCTCGCCGGACGGCAGAAGGCGAAGAACGAAGCCGCTTGCGAGCGGCGCAGTGCAGCGAAGAGCTCTCCGAATTCGCCGCTAGCTCCACGGTCCTTCTCAGCTGCGAGTAGCAGCGCTCGCAGTACACAGGGCTTCGCAAGGCCCGAAGACCCGGAGGGAAGTATCGCACACGAAAATGTGCCAGGACAGAGACGTGTTCTACGTTGTCCCTTCTCGTCATGCAGTTTGTGCCTCTGCTGCTTCTGCTGTTAGGAATCGCTCCTTGAAAGGCGAGCGAGAGCGTCCTTCCGGGTGCATTGCACTGAGTCGAGTGCTCGCTCGGGACTTTGCTCTCGGGGCCAAGGCAAGAGGGCGTGCTTGCCCGCAGAACTGAGAACACGCTGTTGGGCAGAGCTGCAACTGACCGCTGGAGTTCAGCTCTCGCCGGACGGCAGAAGGCGAAGAACGAAGCCGCTTGCGAGCGGCGCAGTGCAGCGAAGAGCTCTCCGAATTCGCCGCTAGCTCCACGGTCCTTCTCAGCTGCGAGTAGCAGCGCTCGCAGTACACAGAGCTTCGCAAGGCCCGAAGACCCGGAGGGAAGTATGGCACACGGAAATGTGCCAGGACAGAGACGTGTTCTACGTTGTCCCTTCTCGTCATGCAGTTTGTGCCTCTGCTGCTTCTGCTGTTAGGAATCGCTCCTTGAAAGACGAGCGAGAGCGTCCTTCCGGGTGCATTGCACTGAGTCGAGTGCTCGCTCGGGGCTTTGCTCTCGGGGCCAAGGCAAGAGGGCGTGCTTGCCCGCAGAACTGAGAACACGCTGTTGGGCAGAGCTGCAACTGACCGCTGGAGTTCAGCTCTCGCCGGACGGCAGAAGGCGAAGAACGAAGCCGCTTGCGAGCGGCGCAGTGCAGCGAAGAGCTCTCCGAATTCGCCGCTAGCTCCACGGTCCTTCTCAGCTGCGAGTAGCAGCGCTCGCAGTACACAGAGCTTCGCAAGGCCCGAAGACCCGGAGGGAAGTATGGCACACGGAAATGTGGCAGGACAGAGACGTGTTCTACGTTGTCCCTTCTCGTCATGCAGTTTGTGCCTCTGCTGCTTCTGCTGTTAGGAATCGCTCCTTGAAAGACGAGCGAGAGCGTCCTTCCGGGTGCATTGCACTGAGTCGAGTGCTCGCTCGGGACTTTGCTCTCGGGGCCAAGGCAAGAGGGCGTGCTTGCCCGCAGAACTGAGAACACGCTGTTGGGCAGAGCTGCAACTGACCGCTGGAGTTCAGCTCTCGCCGGACGGCAGAAGGCGAAGAACGAAGCCGCTTGCGAGCGGCGCAGTGCAGCGAAGAGCTCTCCGAATTCGCCGCTAGCTCCACGGTCCTTCTCAGCTGCGAGTAGCAGCGCTCGCAGTACACAGAGCTTCGCAAGGCCCGAAGACCCGGAGGGAAGTATGGCACACGGAAATGTGCCAGGACAGAGACGTGTTCTACGTTGTCCCTTCTCGTCATGCAGTTTGTGCCTCTGCTGCTTCTGCTGTTAGGAATCGCTCCTTGAAAGGCGAGCGAGAGCGTCCTTCCGGGTGCATTGCACTGAGTCGAGTGCTCGCTCGGGACTTTGCACTCGGGGCCAAGGCAAGAGGGCGTGCTTGCCCGCAGAACTGAGAACACGCTGTTGGGCAGAGCTGAAACTTACCGCTGGAGTTCAGCTCTCGCCGGACGGCAGAAGGCGAAGAACGAAGCCGCTTGCGAGCGGCGCAGTGCAGCGAAGAGCTCTCCGAATTCGCCGCTAGCTCCACGGTCCTTCTCAGCTGCGAGTAGCAGCGCTCGCAGTACACAGGGCTTCGCAAGGCCCGAAGACCCGGAGGGAAGTATCGCACACGAAAATGTGCCAGGACAGAGACGTGTTCTACGTTGTCCCTTCTCGTCATGCAGTTTGTGCCTCTGCTGCTTCTGCTGTTAGGAATCGCTCCTTGAAAGACGAGCGAGAGCGTCCTTCCGGGTGCATTGCACTGAGTCGAGTGCTCGCTCGGGACTTTGCACTCGGGGCCAAGGCAAGAGGGCGTGCTTGCCCGCAGAACTGAGAACACGCTGTTGGGCAGAGCTGCAACTGACCGCTGGAGTTCAGCTCTCGCCGGACGGCAGAAGGCGAAGAACGAAGCCGCTTGCGAGCGGCGCAGTGCAGCGAAGAGCTCTCCGAATTCGCCGCTAGCTCCACGGTCCTTCTCAGCTGCGAGTAGCAGCGCTCGCAGTACACAGGGCTTCGCAAGGCCCGAAGACCCGGAGGGAAGTATCGCACACGAAAATGTGCCAGGACAGAGACGTGTTCTACGTTGTCCCTTCTCGTCATGCAGTTTGTGCCTCTGCTGCTTCTGCTGTTAGGAATCGCTCCTTGAAAGACGAGCGAGAGCGTCCTTCCGGGTGCATTGCACTGAGTCGAGTGCTCGCTCGGGACTTTGCACTCGGGGCCAAGGCAAGAGGGCGTGCTTGCCCGCAGAACTGAGAACACGCTGTTGGGCAGAGCTGCAACTGACCGCTGGAGTTCAGCTCTCGCCGGACGGCAGAAGGCGAAGAACGAAGCCGCTTGCGAGCGGCGCAGTGCAGCGAAGAGCTCTCCGAATTCGCCGCTAGCTCCACGGTCCTTCTCAGCTGCGAGTAGCAGCGCTCGCAGTACACAGGGCTTCGCAAGGCCCGAAGACCCGGAGGGAAGTATCGCACACGAAAATGTGCCAGGACAGAGACGTGTTCTACGTTGTCCCTTCTCGTCATGCAGTTTGTGCCTCTGCTGCTTCTGCTGTTAGGAATCGCTCCTTGAAAAACGAGCGAGAGCGTCCTTCCGGGTGCATTGCACTGAGTCGAGTGCTCGCTCGGGACTTTGCACTCGGGGCCAAGGCAAGAGGGCGTGCTTGCCCGCAGAACTGAGAACACGCTGTTGGGCAGAGCTGCAACTGACCGCTGGAGTTCAGCTCTCGCCGGACGGCAGAAGGCGAAGAACGAAGCCGCTTGCGAGCGGCGCAGTGCAGCGAAGAGCTCTCCGAATTCGCCGCTAGCTCCACGGTCCTTCTCAGCTGCGAGTAGCAGCGCTCGCAGTACACAGGGCTTCGCAAGGCCCGAAGACCCGGAGGGAAGTATCGCACACGAAAATGTGCCAGGACAGAGACGTGTTCTACGTTGTCCCTTCTCGTCATGCAGTTTGTGCCTCTGCTGCTTCTGCTGTTAGGAATCGCTCCTTGAAAGACGAGCGAGAGCGTCCTTCCGGGTGCATTGCACTGAGTCGAGTGCTCGCTCGGGACTTTGCACTCGGGGCCAAGGCAAGAGGGCGTGCTTGCCCGCAGAACTGAGAACACGCTGTTGGGCAGAGCTGCAACTGACCGCTGGAGTTCAGCTCTCGCCGGACGGCAGAAGGCGAAGAACGAAGCCGCTTGCGAGCGGCGCAGTGCAGCGAAGAGCTCTCCGAATTCGCCGCTAGCTCCACGGTCCTTCTCAGCTGCGAGTAGCAGCGCTCGCAGTACACAGGGCTTCGCAAGGCCCGAAGACCCGGAGGGAAGTATCGCACACGAAAATGTGCCAGGACAGAGACGTGTTCTACGTTGTCCCTTCTCGTCATGCAGTTTGTGCCTCTGCTGCTTCTGCTGTTAGGAATCGCTCCTTGAAAGACGAGCGAGAGCGTCCTTCCGGGTGCATTGCACTGAGTCGAGTGCTCGCTCGGGACTTTGCACTCGGGGCCAAGGCAAGAGGGCGTGCTTGCCCGCAGAACTGAGAACACGCTGTTGGGCAGAGCTGCAACTGACCGCTGGAGTTCAGCTCTCGCCGGACGGCAGAAGGCGAAGAACGAAGCCGCTTGCGAGCGGCGCAGTGCAGCGAAGAGCTCTCCGAATTCGCCGCTAGCTCCACGGTCCTTCTCAGCTGCGAGTAGCAGCGCTCGCAGTACACAGGGCTTCGCAAGGCCCGAAGACCCGGAGGGAAGTATCGCACACGAAAATGTGCCAGGACAGAGACGTGTTCTACGTTGTCCCTTCTCGTCATGCAGTTTGTGCCTCTGCTGCTTCTGCTGTTAGGAATCGCTCCTTGAAAGGCGAGCGAGAGCGTCCTTCCGGGTGCATTGCACTGAGTCGAGTGCTCGCTCGGGACTTTGCTCTCGGGGCCAAGGCAAGAGGGCGTGCTTGCCCGCAGAACTGAGAACACGCTGTTGGGCAGAGCTGCAACTGACCGCTGGAGTTCAGCTCTCGCCGGACGGCAGAAGGCGAAGAACGAAGCCGCTTGCGAGCGGCGCAGTGCAGCGAAGAGCTCTCCGAATTCGCCGCTAGCTCCACGGTCCTTCTCAGCTGCGAGTAGCAGCGCTCGCAGTACACAGAGCTTCGCAAGGCCCGAAGTCCCGGAGGGAAGTATGGCACACGGAAATGTGCCAGGACAGAGACGTGTTCTACGTTGTCCCTTCTCGTCATGCAGTTTGTGCCTCTGCTGCTTCTGCTGTTAGGAATCGCTCCTTGAAAGACGAGCGAGAGCGTCCTTCCGGGTGCATTGCACTGAGTCGAGTGCTCGCTCGGGGCTTTGCTCTCGGGGCCAAGGCAAGAGGGCGTGCTTGCCCGCAGAACTGAGAACACGCTGTTGGGCAGAGCTGCAACTGACCGCTGGAGTTCAGCTCTCGCCGGACGGCAGAAGGCGAAGAACGAAGCCGCTTGCGAGCGGCGCAGTGCAGCGAAGAGCTCTCCGAATTCGCCGCTAGCTCCACGGTCCTTCTCAGCTGCGAGTAGCAGCGCTCGCAGTACACAGAGCTTCGCAAGGCCCGAAGACCCGGAGGGAAGTATGGCACACGGAAATGTGGCAGGACAGAGACGTGTTCTACGTTGTCCCTTCTCGTCATGCAGTTTGTGCCTCTGCTGCTTCTGCTGTTAGGAATCGCTCCTTGAAAGACGAGCGAGAGCGTCCTTCCGGGTGCATTGCACTGAGTCGAGTGCTCGCTCGGGACTTTGCTCTCGGGGCCAAGGCAAGAGGGCGTGCTTGCCCGCAGAACTGAGAACACGCTGTTGGGCAGAGCTGCAACTGACCGCTGGAGTTCAGCTCTCGCCGGACGGCAGAAGGCGAAGAACGAAGCCGCTTGCGAGCGGCGCAGTGCAGCGAAGAGCTCTCCGAATTCGCCGCTAGCTCCACGGTCCTTCTCAGCTGCGAGTAGCAGCGCTCGCAGTACACAGAGCTTCGCAAGGCCCGAAGACCCGGAGGGAAGTATGGCACACGGAAATGTGCCAGGACAGAGACGTGTTCTACGTTGTCCCTTCTCGTCATGCAGTTTGTGCCTCTGCTGCTTCTGCTGTTAGGAATCGCTCCTTGAAAGGCGAGCGAGAGCGTCCTTCCGGGTGCATTGCACTGAGTCGAGTGCTCGCTCGGGACTTTGCACTCGGGGCCAAGGCAAGAGGGCGTGCTTGCCCGCAGAACTGAGAACACGCTGTTGGGCAGAGCTGAAACTTACCGCTGGAGTTCAGCTCTCGCCGGACGGCAGAAGGCGAAGAACGAAGCCGCTTGCGAGCGGCGCAGTGCAGCGAAGAGCTCTCCGAATTCGCCGCTAGCTCCACGGTCCTTCTCAGCTGCGAGTAGCAGCGCTCGCAGTACACAGGGCTTCGCAAGGCCCGAAGACCCGGAGGGAAGTATCGCACACGAAAATGTGCCAGGACAGAGACGTGTTCTACGTTGTCCCTTCTCGTCATGCAGTTTGTGCCTCTGCTGCTTCTGCTGTTAGGAATCGCTCCTTGAAAGACGAGCGAGAGCGTCCTTCCGGGTGCATTGCACTGAGTCGAGTGCTCGCTCGGGACTTTGCACTCGGGGCCAAGGCAAGAGGGCGTGCTTGCCCGCAGAACTGAGAACACGCTGTTGGGCAGAGCTGCAACTGACCGCTGGAGTTCAGCTCTCGCCGGACGGCAGAAGGCGAAGAACGAAGCCGCTTGCGAGCGGCGCAGTGCAGCGAAGAGCTCTCCGAATTCGCCGCTAGCTCCACGGTCCTTCTCAGCTGCGAGTAGCAGCGCTCGCAGTACACAGGGCTTCGCAAGGCCCGAAGACCCGGAGGGAAGTATCGCACACGAAAATGTGCCAGGACAGAGACGTGTTCTACGTTGTCCCTTCTCGTCATGCAGTTTGTGCCTCTGCTGCTTCTGCTGTTAGGAATCGCTCCTTGAAAAACGAGCGAGAGCGTCCTTCCGGGTGCATTGCACTGAGTCGAGTGCTCGCTCGGGACTTTGCACTCGGGGCCAAGGCAAGAGGGCGTGCTTGCCCGCAGAACTGAGAACACGCTGTTGGGCAGAGCTGCAACTGACCGCTGGAGTTCAGCTCTCGCCGGACGGCAGAAGGCGAAGAACGAAGCCGCTTGCGAGCGGCGCAGTGCAGCGAAGAGCTCTCCGAATTCGCCGCTAGCTCCACGGTCCTTCTCAGCTGCGAGTAGCAGCGCTCGCAGTACACAGGGCTTCGCAAGGCCCGAAGACCCGGAGGGAAGTATCGCACACGAAAATGTGCCAGGACAGAGACGTGTTCTACGTTGTCCCTTCTCGTCATGCAGTTTGTGCCTCTGCTGCTTCTGCTGTTAGGAATCGCTCCTTGAAAGGCGAGCGAGAGCGTCCTTCCGGGTGCATTGCACTGAGTCGAGTGCTCGCTCGGGACTTTGCTCTCGGGGCCAAGGCAAGAGGGCGTGCTTGCCCGCAGAACTGAGAACACGCTGTTGGGCAGAGCTGCAACTGACCGCTGGAGTTCAGCTCTCGCCGGACGGCAGAAGGCGAAGAACGATGCCGCTTGCGAGCGGCGCAGTGCAGCGAAGAGTTCTCCGAATTCGCCGCTAGCTCCACGGTCCTTCTCAGCTGCGAGTAGCAGCGCTCGCAGTACACAGAGCTTCGCAAGGCCCGAAGACCCGGAGGGAAGTATGGCACACGGAAATGTGCCAGGACAGAGACGTGTTCTACGTTGTCCCTTCTCGTCATGCAGTTTGTGCCTCTGCTGCTTCTGCTGTTAGGAATCGCTCCTTGAAAGACGAGCGAGAGCGTCCTTCCGGGTGCATTGCACTGAGTCGAGTGCTCGCTCGGGGCTTTGCTCTCGGGGCCAAGGCAAGAGGGCGTGCTTGCCCGCAGAACTGAGAACACGCTGTTGGGCAGAGCTGCAACTGACCGCTGGAGTTCAGCTCTCGCCGGACGGCAGAAGGCGAAGAACGAAGCCGCTTGCGAGCGGCGCAGTGCAGCGAAGAGCTCTCCGAATTCGCCGCTAGCTCCACGGTCCTTCTCAGCTGCGAGTAGCAGCGCTCGCAGTACACAGAGCTTCGCAAGGCCCGAAGACCCGGAGGGAAGTATGGCACACGGAAATGTGCCAGGACAGAGACGTGTTCTACGTTGTCCCTTCTCGTCATGCAGTTTGTGCCTCTGCTGCTTCTGCTGTTAGGAATCGCTCCTTGAAAGACGAGCGAGAGCGTCCTTCCGGGTGCATTGCACTGAGTCGAGTGCTCGCTCGGGACTTTGCTCTCGGGGCCAAGGCAAGAGGGCGTGCTTGCCCGCAGAACTGAGAACACGCTGTTGGGCAGAGCTGCAACTGACCGCTGGAGTTCAGCTCTCGCCGGACGGCAGAAGGCGAAGAACGAAGCCGCTTGCGAGCGGCGCAGTGCAGCGAAGAGCTCTCCGAATTCGCCGCTAGCTCCACGGTCCTTCTCAGCTGCGAGTAGCAGCGCTCGCAGTACACAGAGCTTCGCAAGGCCCGAAGACCCGGAGGGAAGTATGGCACACGGAAATGTGCCAGGACAGAGACGTGTTCTACGTTGTCCCTTCTCGTCATGCAGTTTGTGCCTCTGCTGCTTCTGCTGTTAGGAATCGCTCCTTGAAAGACGAGCGAGAGCGTCCTTCCGGGTGCATTGCACTGAGTCGAGTGCTCGCTCGGGACTTTGCTCTCGGGGCCAAGGCAAGAGGGCGTGCTTGCCCGCAGAACTGAGAACACGCTGTTGGGCAGAGCTGCAACTGACCGCTGGAGTTCAGCTCTCGCCGGACGGCAGAAGGCGAAGAACGAAGCCGCTTGCGAGCGGCGCAGTGCAGCGAAGAGCTCTCCGAATTCGCCGCTAGCTCCACGGTCCTTCTCAGCTGCGAGTAGCAGCGCTCGCAGTACACAGGGCTTCGCAAGGCCCGAAGACCCGGAGGGAAGTATCGCACACGAAAATGTGCCAGGACAGAGACGTGTTCTACGTTGTCCCTTCTCGTCATGCAGTTTGTGCCTCTGCTGCTTCTGCTGTTAGGAATCGCTCCTTGAAAGGCGAGCGAGAGCGTCCTTCCGGGTGCATTGCACTGAGTCGAGTGCTCGCTCGGGACTTTGCACTCGGGGCCAAGGCAAGAGGGCGTGCTTGCCCGCAGAACTGAGAACACGCTGTTGGGCAGAGCTGAAACTTACCGCTGGAGTTCAGCTCTCGCCGGACGGCAGAAGGCGAAGAACGAAGCCGCTTGCGAGCGGCGCAGTGCAGCGAAGAGCTCTCCGAATTCGCCGCTAGCTCCACGGTCCTTCTCAGCTGCGAGTAGCAGCGCTCGCAGTACACAGGGCTTCGCAAGGCCCGAAGACCCGGAGGGAAGTATCGCACACGAAAATGTGCCAGGACAGAGACGTGTTCTACGTTGTCCCTTCTCGTCATGCAGTTTGTGCCTCTGCTGCTTCTGCTGTTAGGAATCGCTCCTTGAAAGACGAGCGAGAGCGTCCTTCCGGGTGCATTGCACTGAGTCGAGTGCTCGCTCGGGACTTTGCACTCGGGGCCAAGGCAAGAGGGCGTGCTTGCCCGCAGAACTGAGAACACGCTGTTGGGCAGAGCTGCAACTGACCGCTGGAGTTCAGCTCTCGCCGGACGGCAGAAGGCGAAGAACGAAGCCGCTTGCGAGCGGCGCAGTGCAGCGAAGAGCTCTCCGAATTCGCCGCTAGCTCCACGGTCCTTCTCAGCTGCGAGTAGCAGCGCTCGCAGTACACAGGGCTTCGCAAGGCCCGAAGACCCGGAGGGAAGTATCGCACACGAAAATGTGCCAGGACAGAGACGTGTTCTACGTTGTCCCTTCTCGTCATGCAGTTTGTGCCTCTGCTGCTTCTGCTGTTAGGAATCGCTCCTTGAAAAACGAGCGAGAGCGTCCTTCCGGGTGCATTGCACTGAGTCGAGTGCTCGCTCGGGACTTTGCACTCGGGGCCAAGGCAAGAGGGCGTGCTTGCCCGCAGAACTGAGAACACGCTGTTGGGCAGAGCTGCAACTGACCGCTGGAGTTCAGCTCTCGCCGGACGGCAGAAGGCGAAGAACGAAGCCGCTTGCGAGCGGCGCAGTGCAGCGAAGAGCTCTCCGAATTCGCCGCTAGCTCCACGGTCCTTCTCAGCTGCGAGTAGCAGCGCTCGCAGTACACAGGGCTTCGCAAGGCCCGAAGACCCGGAGGGAAGTATCGCACACGAAAATGTGCCAGGACAGAGACGTGTTCTACGTTGTCCCTTCTCGTCATGCAGTTTGTGCCTCTGCTGCTTCTGCTGTTAGGAATCGCTCCTTGAAAGACGAGCGAGAGCGTCCTTCCGGGTGCATTGCACTGAGTCGAGTGCTCGCTCGGGACTTTGCACTCGGGGCCAAGGCAAGAGGGCGTGCTTGCCCGCAGAACTGAGAACACGCTGTTGGGCAGAGCTGCAACTGACCGCTGGAGTTCAGCTCTCGCCGGACGGCAGAAGGCGAAGAACGAAGCCGCTTGCGAGCGGCGCAGTGCAGCGAAGAGCTCTCCGAATTCGCCGCTAGCTCCACGGTCCTTCTCAGCTGCGAGTAGCAGCGCTCGCAGTACACAGGGCTTCGCAAGGCCCGAAGACCCGGAGGGAAGTATCGCACACGAAAATGTGCCAGGACAGAGACGTGTTCTACGTTGTCCCTTCTCGTCATGCAGTTTGTGCCTCTGCTGCTTCTGCTGTTAGGAATCGCTCCTTGAAAGGCGAGCGAGAGCGTCCTTCCGGGTGCATTGCACTGAGTCGAGTGCTCGCTCGGGACTTTGCTCTCGGGGCCAAGGCAAGAGGGCGTGCTTGCCCGCAGAACTGAGAACACGCTGTTGGGCAGAGCTGCAACTGACCGCTGGAGTTCAGCTCTCGCCGGACGGCAGAAGGCGAAGAACGAAGCCGCTTGCGAGCGGCGCAGTGCAGCGAAGAGCTCTCCGAATTCGCCGCTAGCTCCACGGTCCTTCTCAGCTGCGAGTAGCAGCGCTCGCAGTACACAGGGCTTCGCAAGGCCCGAAGACCCGGAGGGAAGTATCGCACACGAAAATGTGCCAGGACAGAGACGTGTTCTACGTTGTCCCTTCTCGTCATGCAGTTTGTGCCTCTGCTGCTTCTGCTGTTAGGAATCGCTCCTTGAAAGGCGAGCGAGAGCGTCCTTCCGGGTGCATTGCACTGAGTCGAGTGCTCGCTCGGGACTTTGCTCTCGGGGCCAAGGCAAGAGGGCGTGCTTGCCCGCAGAACTGAGAACACGCTGTTGGGCAGAGCTGCAACTGACCGCTGGAGTTCAGCTCTCGCCGGACGGCAGAAGGCGAAGAACGAAGCCGCTTGCGAGCGGCGCAGTGCAGCGAAGAGCTCTCCGAATTCGCCGCTAGCTCCACGGTCCTTCTCAGCTGCGAGTAGCAGCGCTCGCAGTACACAGGGCTTCGCAAGGCCCGAAGACCCGGAGGGAAGTATCGCACACGCAAATGTGCCAGGACAGAGACGTGTTCTACGTTGTCCCTTCTCGTCATGCAGTTTGTGCCTCTGCTGCTTCTGCTGTTAGGAATCGCTCCTTGAAAGACGAGCGAGAGCGTCCTTCCGGGTGCATTGCACTGAGTCGAGTGCTCGCTCGGGACTTTGCACTCGGGGCCAAGGCAAGAGGGCGTGCTTGCCCGCAGAACTGAGAACACGCTGTTGGGCAGAGCTGCAACTGACCGCTGGAGTTCAGCTCTCGCCGGACGGCAGAAGGCGAAGAACGAAGCCGCTTGCGAGCGGCGCAGTGCAGCGAAGAGCTCTCCGAATTCGCCGCTAGCTCCACGGTCCTTCTCAGCTGCGAGTAGCAGCGCTCGCAGTACACAGGGCTTCGCAAGGCCCGAAGACCCGGAGGGAAGTATCGCACACGAAAATGTGCCAGGACAGAGACGTGTTCTACGTTGTCCCTTCTCGTCATGCAGTTTGTGCCTCTGCTGCTTCTGCTGTTAGGAATCGCTCCTTGAAAGGCGAGCGAGAGCGTCCTTCCGGGTGCATTGCACTGAGTCGAGTGCTCGCTCGGGACTTTGCTCTCGGGGCCAAGGCAAGAGGGCGTGCTTGCCCGCAGAACTGAGAACACGCTGTTGGGCAGAGCTGCAACTGACCGCTGGAGTTCAGCTCTCGCCGGACGGCAGAAGGCGAAGAACGAAGCCGCTTGCGAGCGGCGCAGTGCAGCGAAGAGCTCTCCGAATTCGCCGCTAGCTCCACGGTCCTTCTCAGCTGCGAGTAGCAGCGCTCGCAGTACACAGGGCTTCGCAAGGCCCGAAGACCCGGAGGGAAGTATCGCACACGAAAATGTGCCAGGACAGAGACGTGTTCTACGTTGTCCCTTCTCGTCATGCAGTTTGTGCCTCTGCTGCTTCTGCTGTTAGGAATCGCTCCTTGAAAGGCGAGCGAGAGCGTCCTTCCGGGTGCATTGCACTGAGTCGAGTGCTCGCTCGGGACTTTGCTCTCGGGGCCAAGGCAAGAGGGCGTGCTTGCCCGCAGAACTGAGAACACGCTGTTGGGCAGAGCTGCAACTGACCGCTGGAGTTCAGCTCTCGCCGGACGGCAGAAGGCGAAGAACGAAGCCGCTTGCGAGCGGCGCAGTGCAGCGAAGAGCTCTCCGAATTCGCCGCTAGCTCCACGGTCCTTCTCAGCTGCGAGTAGCAGCGCTCGCAGTACACAGGGCTTCGCAAGGCCCGAAGACCCGGAGGGAAGTATCGCACACGAAAATGTGCCAGGACAGAGACGTGTTCTACGTTGTCCCTTCTCGTCATGCAGTTTGTGCCTCTGCTGCTTCTGCTGTTAGGAATCGCTCCTTGAAAGACGAGCGAGAGCGTCCTTCCGGGTGCATTGCACTGAATCGAGTGCTCGCTCGGGTCTTTGCACTCGGGGCCAAGGCAAGAGGGCGTGCTTGCCCGCAGAACTGAGAACACGCTGTTGGGCAGAGCTGCAACTGACCGCTGGAGTTCAGCTCTCGCCGGACGGCAGAAGGCGAAGAACGAAGCCGCTTGCGAGCGGCGCAGTGCAGCGAAGAGCTCTCCGAATTCGCCGCTAGCTCCACGGTCCTTCTCAGCTGCGAGTAGCAGCGCTCGCAGTACACAGAGCTTCGCAAGGCCCGAAGACCCGGAGGGAAGTATCGCACACGAAAATGTGCCAGGACAGAGACGTGTTCTACGTTGTCCCTTCTCGTCATGCAGTTTGTGCCTCTGCTGCTTCTGCTGTTAGGAATCGCTCCTTGAAAGACGAGCGAGAGCGTCCTTCCGGGTGCATTGCACTGAGTCGAGTGCTCGCTCGGGACTTTGCACTCGGGGCCAAGGCAAGAGGGCGTGCTTGCCCGCAGAACTGAGAACACGCTGTTGGGCAGAGCTGCAACTGACCGCTGGAGTTCAGCTCTCGCCGGACGGCAGAAGGCGAAGAACGAAGCCGCTTGCGAGCGGCGCAGTGCAGCGAAGAGCTCTCCGAATTCGCCGCTAGCTCCACGGTCCTTCTCAGCTGCGAGTAGCAGCGCTCGCAGTACACAGAGCTTCGCAAGGCCCGAAGACCCGGAGGGAAGTATCGCACACGAAAATGTGCCAGGACAGAGACGTGTTCTACGTTGTCCCTTCTCGTCATGCAGTTTGTGCCTCTGCTGCTTCTGCTGTTAGGAATCGCTCCTTGAAAGACGAGCGAGAGCGTCCTTCCGGGTGCATTGCACTGAGTCGAGTGCTCGCTCGGGACTTTGCACTCGGGGCCAAGGCAAGAGGGCGTGCTTGCCCGCAGAACTGAGAACACGCTGTTGGGCAGAGCTGCAACTGACCGCTGGAGTTCAGCTCTCGCCGGACGGCAGAAGGCGAAGAACGAAGCCGCTTGCGAGCGGCGCAGTGCAGCGAAGAGCTCTCCGAATTCGCCGCTAGCTCCACGGTCCTTCTCAGCTGCGAGTAGCAGCGCTCGCAGTACACAGGGCTTCGCAAGGCCCGAAGACCCGGAGGGAAGTATCGCACACGAAAATGTGCCAGGACAGAGACGTGTTCTACGTTGTCCCTTCTCGTCATGCAGTTTGTGCCTCTGCTGCTTCTGCTGTTAGGAATCGCTCCTTGAAAGGCGAGCGAGAGCGTCCTTCCGGGTGCATTGCACTGAGTCGAGTGCTCGCTCGGGACTTTGCTCTCGGGGCCAAGGCAAGAGGGCGTGCTTGCCCGCAGAACTGAGAACACGCTGTTGGGCAGAGCTGCAACTGACCGCTGGAGTTCAGCTCTCGCCGGACGGCAGAAGGCGAAGAACGAAGCCGCTTGCGAGCGGCGCAGTGCAGCGAAGAGCTCTCCGAATTCGCCGCTAGCTCCACGGTCCTTCTCAGCTGCGAGTAGCAGCGCTCGCAGTACACAGGGCTTCGCAAGGCCCGAAGACCCGGAGGGAAGTATCGCACACGAAAATGTGCCAGGACAGAGACGTGTTCTACGTTGTCCCTTCTCGTCATGCAGTTTGTGCCTCTGCTGCTTCTGCTGTAGGTAATCGCTCCTTGAAAGACGAGCGAGAGCGTCCTTCCGGGTGCATTGCACTGAATCGAGTGCTCGCTCGGGTCTTTGCACTCGGGGCCACGGCAAGAGGGCGTGCTTGCCCGCAGAACTGAGAACACGCTGTTGGGCAGAGCTGCAACTGACCGCTGGAGTTCAGCTCTCGCCGGACGGCAAAAGGCGAAGAACGAAGCCGCTTGCGAGCGGCGCAGTGCAGCGAAGAGCTCTCCGAATTCGCCGCTAGCTCCACGGTCCTTCTCAGCTGCGAGTAGCAGCGCTCGCAGTACACAGAGCTTCGCAAGGCCCGAAGACCCGGAGGGAAGTATCGCACACGAAAATGTGCCAGGACAGAGACGTGTTCTACGTTGTCCCTTCTCGTCATGCAGTTTGTGCCTCTGCTGCTTCTGCTGTTAGGAATCGCTCCTTGAAAGACGAGCGAGAGCGTCCTTCCGGGTGCATTGCACTGAGTCGAGTGCTCGCTCGGGACTTTGCACTCGGGGCCAAGGCAAGAGGGCGTGCTTGCCCGCAGAACTGAGAACACGCTGTTGGGCAGAGCTGCAACTGACCGCTGGAGTTCAGCTCTCGCCGGACGGCAGAAGGCGAAGAACGAAGCCGCTTGCGAGCGGCGCAGTGCAGCGAAGAGCTCTCCGAATTCGCCGCTAGCTCCACGGTCCTTCTCAGCTGCGAGTAGCAGCGCTCGCAGTACACAAAGCTTCGCAAGGACCGAAGACCCGGAGGGAAGTATCGCACACGAAAATGTGCCAGGACAGAGACGTGTTCTACGTTGTCCCTTCTCGTCATGCAGTTTGTGCCTCTGCTGCTTCTGCTGTTAGGAATCGCTCCTTGAAAGACGAGCGAGAGCGTCCTTCCGGGTGCATTGCACTGAGTCGAGTGCTCGCTCGGGACTTTGCACTCGGGGCCAAGGCAAGAGGGCGTGCTTGCCCGCAGAACTGAGAACACGCTGTTGGGCAGAGCTGCAACTGACCGCTGGAGTTCAGCTCTCGCCGGACGGCAGAAGGCGAAGAACGAAGCCGCTTGCGAGCGGCGCAGTGCAGCGAAGAGCTCTCCGAATTCGCCGCTAGCTCCACGGTCCTTCTCAGCTGCGAGTAGCAGCGCTCGCAGTACACAGAGCTTCGCAAGGCCCGAAGACCCGGAGGGAAGTATCGCACACGAAAATGTGCCAGGACAGAGACGTGTTCTACGTTGTCCCTTCTCGTCATGCAGTTTGTGCCTCTGCTGCTTCTGCTGTTAGGAATCGCTCCTTGAAAGACGAGCGAGAGCGTCCTTCCGGGTGCATTGCACTGAGTCGAGTGCTCGCTCGGGACTTTGCTCTCGGGGCCAAGGCAAGAGGGCGTGCTTGCCCGCAGAACTGAGAACACGCTGTTGGGCAGAGCTGCAACTGACCGCTGGAGTTCAGCTCTCGCCGGACGGCAGAAGGCGAAGAACGAAGCCGCTTGCGAGCGGCGCAGTGCAGCGAAGAGCTCTCCGAATTCGCCGCTAGCTCCACGGTCCTTCTCAGCTGCGAGTAGCAGCGCTCGCAGTACACAGAGCTTCGCAAGGCCCGAAGACCCGGAGGGAAGTATCGCACACGAAAATGTGCCAGGACAGAGACGTGTTCTACGTTGTCCCTTCTCGTCATGCAGTTTGTGCCTCTGCTGCTTCTGCTGTTAGGAATCGCTCCTTGAAAGACGAGCGAGAGCGTCCTTCCGGGTGCATTGCACTGAGTCGAGTGCTCGCTCGGGACTTTGCTCTCGGGGCCAAGGCAAGAGGGCGTGCTTGCCCGCAGAACTGAGAACACGCTGTTGGGCAGAGCTGCAACTGACCGCTGGAGTTCAGCTCTCGCCGGACGGCAAAAGGCGAAAACGAAGCCGCTTGCGAGCGGCGCAGTGCAGCGAAGAGCTCTCCGAATTCGCCGCTAGCTCCACGGTCCTTCTCAGCTGCGAGTAGCAGCGCTCGCAGTACACAGAGCTTCGCAAGGCCCGAAGACCCGGAGGGAAGTATGGCACACGGAAATGTGCCAGGACAGAGACGTGTTCTACGTTGTCCCTTCTCGTCATGCAGTTTGTGCCTCTGCTGCTTCTGCTGTTAGGAATCGCTCCTTGAAAGACGAGCGAGAGCGTCCTTCCGGGTGCATTGCACTGAGTCGAGTGCTCGCTCGGGGCTTTGCTCTCGGGGCCAAGGCAAGAGGGCGTGCTTGCCCGCAGAACTGAGAACACGCTGTTGGGCAGAGCTGCAACTGACCGCTGGAGTTCAGCTCTCGCCGGACGGCAGAAGGCGAAGAACGAAGCCGCTTGCGAGCGGCGCAGTGCAGCGAAGAGCTCTCCGAATTCGCCGCTAGCTCCACGGTCCTTCTCAGCTGCGAGTAGCAGCGCTCGCAGTACACAGAGCTTCGCAAGGCCCGAAGACCCGGAGGGAAGTATGGCACACGGAAATGTGCCAGGACAGAGACGTGTTCTACGTTGTCCCTTCTCGTCATGCAGTTTGTGCCTCTGCTGCTTCTGCTGTTAGGAATCGCTCCTTGAAAGACGAGCGAGAGCGTCCTTCCGGGTGCATTGCACTGAGTCGAGTGCTCGCTCGGGGCTTTGCTCTCGGGGCCAAGGCAAGAGGGCGTGCTTGCCCGCAGAACTGAGAACACGCTGTTGGGCAGAGCTGCAACTGACCGCTGGAGTTCAGCTCTCGCCGGACGGCAGAAGGCGAAGAACGAAGCCGCTTGCGAGCGGCGCAGTGCAGCGAAGAGCTCTCCGAATTCGCCGCTAGCTCCACGGTCCTTCTCAGCTGCGAGTAGCAGCGCTCGCAGTACACAGAGCTTCGCAAGGCCCGAAGACCCGGAGGGAAGTATCGCACACGAAAATGTGCCAGGACAGAGACGTGTTCTACGTTGTCCCTTCTCGTCATGCAGTTTGTGCCTCTGCTGCTTCTGCTGTTAGGAATCGCTCCTTGAAAGGCGAGCGAGAGCGTCCTTCCGGGTGCATTGCACTGAGTCGAGTGCTCGCTCGGGACTTTGCACTCGGGGCCAAGGCAAGAGGGCGTGCTTGCCCGCAGAACTGAGAACACGCTGTTGGGCAGAGCTGCAACTGACCGCTGGAGTTCAGCTCTCGCCGGACGGCAGAAGGCGAAGAACGAAGCCGCTTGCGAGCGGCGCAGTGCAGCGAAGAGCTCTCCGAATTCGCCGCTAGCTCCACGGTCCTTCTCAGCTGCGAGTAGCAGCGCTCGCAGTACACAGGGCTTCGCACCTCTAAATGTTTTACTACTGTGTTATGATTCTCTCTTCAGTTAATAGGACCCGATATACAACAAAGAGATGGGAGCACATGGAGATGCATTGGAGAGCCTACGCTGGAGGTAACACATTCATTTTTTACTCAAACAAATCCAAATTAGAAATGTTGAAAATTACCTGGGGCCATTTCAACAGCCAGCAAACTGACTAACACAACCAATCTTTGGCTTCTATTCAATCCTTTGCTTGTTTTACCTGGACCTTGAAGATCTGTCTGCAGCCTTCCTCTCTGCAAATATATCACACTCGTCCTATTGAGAACCCATGGCTCATCACAGCTGCTTCGCCACGCCTGCTTCCAGAAGAACTGGCAACTACAAGCTGGGAGCCAAGAGATACAACACTTCACTTGGAAAAGGGCCTTCCATGAATCCTAGAATCCCAGAATGGTTTGGACTGGAAGCGACCTTAGAGACAAATTATCTTCTTCCCACATCCTGACACGGGCAGGGACACTTTTCCACTAGTCCAGGTTGCTCCATGTCCGCTCCAGCCTGGCCCTGGACGCTTCCTGCCATGGGGCTCCTACACAGCCTCTTTGAGCAACATGTGCCTCAGCACCCACCCAAGGAAGAATTCCTTTCCAATATCCCATCTATCCCAGCCCTCTGGCAGTTTGAAGCTATTCCCCCTTGTCCTGCGAGTCCAGACCCTTTTCCAAAGTCCCTCCCCAGCTATCTTGGAGCCCCAGCAGGCACTGCAAAGGGCTCGAAGATCTCCCTGGAGCCTTCTGTTCTCCAGATTGGACACCCTCAGCTCTCCCAGACTGTCCTAGAGCAAAGAAGCTCCACCTTTCAAAGCACCTTAGACGCCTCCTACCGGCCAAACTCGATGGCAACGCTGGCCTTCCGGGCCCTACGGATATCGCTTCCGGTGTCGTTCGGGGTCACTCCCGGCTCTCTTCCCGCCCCCCATGGGGCCCTCAGGCGATGCCGCTCCTACGCCACTTCTGCCGCTGTCAGACCAACGGGGGGGCCGGGGGCCAGCCCAGACTCATCCACAATCCACACTGTCCTCGGCGGCTGCTGCGGGCTCACGGCGGCCCACACACCCGGAAGCAGAGCTCCGAACACAGAGGATCATAGCCCCACATTTGTGTTCGTCTCTGCACAAGGCAGGCCAGTCTTGCCATGCCCGGACTTTTCAGTTCAGCACGAGAATGAGAATACACCTGCGCCATGGGGGAGGAAACCTCTAAAGACTCCCTCATACGTGGTCGCTCAACTTAATGCCTAGGCACTTGCCATTCCTAAGGCTACACTAAAGCCTTTTTTACCTTGCGGGTAAGAAATGCCGTTGTTCTCGTGTGCAGCTAAAGGCGCAGCACAGGCAGGCCGGGACAAAAGCTGGGGCAGAGCCCTTCCTCACTCCTTCGCTGTGCTGTACTCCATGCAGCTAGAGCGAAGCGAGAAGGACGCGAGGAAGAAAAAGGCGTTCTTAAAGTAGCACCCTGGCAGCAGCCCTGAAAAGGCGCATAACACACGGCATCTCGCTGCCCTCCGTTCTACATACTCGCGGCTCCCTCTGCCGACTTGCAAAAGTTGCTACCAGAGCAGAGGCGGCCAGATTGAAGAGGCAGTGCCTAGGTTCACCTTCTCCTTACTGCACGTAAGCCACGTCCAGCTCCTCGCTGCACTCTGGATTTCCCTTCTCCGAGGCACTTACCGTGGTGCTGTGTGCAACTCGGCGCCTAGAAGTGACCGCCAATGCTTTCACAGCGGGCTGCAAGGGAACCAAGGAGCAGCACAAGCAGCAGTGCTTCAGCTTGCTCCTTCCGACTGCTAAGGGCACTTGGGAAGGCAAGCGAGAGTCAACCACCTTCCTCTCCTAGTAACGTGGTGCACACAAGCACGGGACTAGTGCCGCTTCGTTCACCGCCCTCGCCCAAGCGTGGAGCCGCTTTCACTTGCCGGCGGCCAGAAGCCGCTGCAAGGGCGCCACACAACCACAAGTGCGCCGGCAGCCAAGAGCTAGAGAACGCTGCTTCTGCCCAAGCCCGCCTAGGGCGTGCACCTTTGTTCTCAGAGCTCCGTGCAACAGTCTGCCTCTCTCGCAGTTCGAATGGAAAACGAAAGCTTTTCGCCTACGCCCGTCACAGAGATCCGTTGCCAGGACGAGAATGCCTTGTGGCCGGAGCTCGCCCCCGCCGCGAGGAAGCTGCTATTAGCACCGCGTTGCAGGGACACGTCTCGCTTCTTGACTACGTGCTCAGCGCTCTCCGAATTCGCCGCTAGCTCCACGGTCTTTCTCAGCTGCAAGTAGCAGCGCTCACAGTACATAGAGCTTCGCAAGGACCGAAGACCCGGAGGGAAGTATCGCACTCGAAAATGTGCCAGGATAGAGACGTTCTACACTGAGTAGAGACACAGACAGACAGAGAGTTCTACACTGCCCCTTCTCGTCGGCCATCTTGTGCTCTGCTGCCTCTGCTGTGACGAATAGGTCCTTGAAAGGCGAGCGACAGCGGCTCTCCAGGCACTGAAGAGAGTTCCCTAGGGACTTTTCGATGTAAAACTTTTTCCACCTCCAAAAATACATGGGTAAGTCCTAAAAGTTTTGGTTTTCTTAAGAATAGTTTCGCCCAAGTTTTGCTGTTCTAAACAACCATGGTTTCAGTCTTCACTTAACTGCTTGTTTCTGTCTTTTTGGCTAGTGGCAATCTAATTCTAAGGTAACTAGATGTGTTGGAAATCCATAAATTACATCTCAAGTTAGGTGGGAAAATTGGCTCGGAAGAAAATGGAATTGAGAATTTGGAAAGAATCCAGAGTGAGCTGATGTCACAATCCGAGATTCCCTTGGGTTCCAAATCCTTTCATTTGTGTTTTTGTGGGCTTTTTGAAGGCGGTGTACAGTTGAAGCCATGATTTAGCTGCGGTGAGACCTGCTCTGCTGTAAAAGCATTATTTTCTCAGTGAGCATGGACAACAGTTAGAGTGTCGTCTTTTAAGATTCCCTGCACTCCACTTATGGTGGCAAAAGCAGTGCCTTGACTGTAATCATAAAAGTGATTACAGCTTCATTGCTTTGACATCATGTAGGATGCTTCCTCCATCTGCTGTGGTCAGCATTAAGTAACAGATTTCTCAGTTTCTAGGAAGAGTCTAGCAAACAATCACCTTGCTCCTTCTCTTGCATTTATTCATCACTGCTATGCTGCTATACAGACAGGTAGTCTGTTTATGATTCAACAATTCAATGGGACATCAAGTAAATAACAAAGCAAAACTAACTACCGAAAGCACTATAAGGGCCAGAGATTAGCTTGGATCAAAACAGGTATTCTCCTAGCATTGTTTACAAACGAGTCAGCATGTGAAACAGAAGGCACAATGTAGTTTGTGCCTTGTTTTGGGCATGCCCGGAAGAAGGAAATTCTGATTTCACATACGGGAAAAGAAATGTTGACATTTGAATGAGATTGTTCATACTCCAGTAAAGGTTGCTTTGAAAGGTTGTGGAAGTCGTGTTAGGAAACATGGCTTTACAAGTCCTTTCCACCAGGAGACAACAGCTGCAGAACATCTGGGTGTGCCAGTGTTGAGAGCACCAGCAAAGATCAAAGTGGAGAAGTTGGTGAACAATGGCAGTGGCCTGGCGGAGGGCAAGTGGGGTGCTGGCTGTGGGACCAGGGGAGTCCTGACTGATTTAGGAGGCGTGTGATGGTCTGTGCCAGCAAGCGGAGTAGTGCTGTGGCCTTGGCACACTGCTAATACTGGAATTCAGTGGGGTCACTGGGCAGGCTGAGTGTGTGAGCTGCTGGAGGGACCCAGTTTGCCCACATGTAAACATCCAGTCTCACTCTTGCCAGCCACAGAAAGGAGCAGGATGTGGCTGCTGGCGATGCCTGTCACGTATATGTAGTGTATATGTGTGCTATCCCAGCCTGCTGGGAACGCTTCTTCTTTGGGACTGCTTGGGCTGAGGGAGAGAAAGCAGTGGTAGTTTCTGAGGTTTCGAGTTTGCTCGAGTTTCTCAGGCTGTTTCTGGAGCCACCCCGAGTTCTCTTCCTTGAAGCATTTCAAGTCCTGCTAATTTTCAAAATTCAAACAGACACAGCCCTAAGCTAGTTGATCTGACTTCAGAGCTATTCTTACGCTGAGCTGTTGCATGATCTGATCTCCTGAGATGTCTTCCATCTCAGTTTATGACCTGGTTCTTGTGAAAAGTAGGATCTTTTAGCCTGGAGAAGAGAGGTTTCTGGAGAGACAGTATTGTGGCCTTTGAATATGTAAAGAGGGTATAAGACAAATGGAGAAAGACTTTTTAGGAAAGTTTGCAGAGACAGGATAAGGGGCCATGCTTTCAAACTGAGACTAGGTTTAGATTGGCTAAAAGGAAAAACTTTTCTACAATGAAGCTGGTGAGACACTCAAACGGCTGTTCCAGAGAAGTTGTGGATGCCCCATCATTGAGAGTGCTCCTTATCAGTTTGGCTAGTCTTGAGCAATTTGATCTACTGTAAGATCTACCTGGCAAGGAAGTTGGACTACATGATCTTTAATCACAGACTGTTGTATGATTCCGTGGAAGACAGAATGCAATAAAGTTCATATTTCAGATTTTGGAGCAGACATATTTATTTTTTCTCACTTTATGCATCATTGCAATGACAACTTGTTAGCTTCTGAAATGATTAGCTGAGATTGATTTCCTTCCTTAGTTTCATTTTCTCTGTTATTCCTTCACTCTTGGACTTTTTTTTTCACTAGATTCCCTCTTTCAGTAAACTGCCCTTAAGTATCACTTTGCTCCCCACCTGGCTTTTTTTTTTTTTTCAATGACACCTTTTCACTGGTTCGTTTTGGGCCTTTGCTGCTTGAAGTCCAGCAGCCTCCTTGTCTGAGCATTACGGAGCTTTCTTTACAGCTTCATCACTATGCAAAAAGCCATAAATTACTGTGTTCCATCTCACATACCATCAAGTATCACACTAATATTCCCTCTGCTGAATAGCTGGTTGGTTTACATAGACCAGCCAAATACCAGGAAATCCAGATGGCAGCAAGAATCTTGTAGACTACTCCCGCTGTTCATTTAAATTCTGGAGAAGTCAGGTGAGGTATCACATTCTCTTGAAAGAAGTGTTTATCATCTCGGACATTCTAGAATGGGCTATTAATATTGTAATGAGTTTCTGGCTAGACTTTTTAGTATGCAAATTCAAATTCAAATGATCTGAAATGATAGAACTTCAAGAAATTTTTTTTCCCAGAATCGAAGTATGATGGAGTTCCATAGGGAGAATCTTAATCTTAGTTATTCTATTCCATCTCACATCATGGCTGGGGGCAGGGAGAAGGGAGTATCTTTGGGGGACAATGGGTTCCGGTGTAGTCAGTAAGCTGGGCAGAGGAGCCATCAGGTATTTTCTGTTGTTGGGCGGGGGGGCGGGGGGGATTCGTGTGAACTCTTCCTTTCTTGTACCCTGCCACTAGTATTGTTGCTAAAATTGTTTGTTTTCTCATCCAAGTGACAAAATCAGCACACTTAATGAGGGATGAAGAGGGAGCAGCGACCTCAGAACAGGAGGAAGAAGAAGCAGAGCCTGCTGTCCTCCAGAAGAAAAAAACACTACCAGCCAACTTTGCATCATCTGTGAACTTCCTGGGCGTGTACTCTATGCCCTTGTCCAGAACACTGAGCAAGATATTAAACAGGACTGGGCCCAAGACCGAGCCTTGGGGACCAGCTGGATGAACTCTATTTCCCACCACTCTGTGGGCCTGGCCATCACCCAGTTTGTCACCCAGCAAACAGCCCACCCATGCAAACCATAAGCAGACAGTTTCTTCAGGAGAATGATGTGAGACTCATTGCAAAAAGGATCAGGGAGATGCCTAGGAAGAGTCTCAGGTGAATCCAGGAGACTATAGTGGAGGAAGGACGCGAGGAAGAAGAAGGCGTTCTTAAAGTGGCACCCTGGCAGCAGCCCTGAAAGGGCGCATAACACACGGCGTCTCGCTGCCCTCCGTTCTACATACTCGCAGCTCCCTCTGCCGACTTGCAAAAGTTGCTACCAGAGCAGAGGCGGCCAGATTGAAGAGGCAGTGCCTAGGTTCACCTTCTCCTTACTGCACGTAAGCCACGTCCAGCTCCTCGCTGCACTCTGGATTTCCCTTCTCCGCGGCACTTACAGTGGTGCTGTGTGCAACTCGGCGCCTAGAAGCGACCGCCAATGCTTTCACAGCGGGCTGCAAGGGAACCAAGGAGCAGCACAAGCAGCAGTGCTTCAGCTTGCTCCTTCCGACTGCTAAGGGCACTTGGGAAGGCAAGCGAGAGTCAACCACCTTCCTCTCCTAGTAGCCTGTAACGTGGTGCACACAAGCACGGGACTAGTGCCGCTTCGTTCACCGCCCTCGCCCAAGCGTGGAGCCGCTTTCACTTGCCGGCGGCCAGAAGCCACTGCAAGGGCGCCACACAACCACAAGTGCGCCGGCAGCCAAGAGCTAGAGAACGCTGCTTCTGCCCAAGCCCGCCTAGGGCGTGCACCTTTGTTCTCAGAGCTCCGTGCAACAGTCTGCCTCTCTCGCAGTTCGAATGGAAAACGAAAGCTTTTCGCCTACGCCCTTCACAGAGATCCGTTGCCAGGACGAGAATGTCTTGTGGCCGGAGCTCGCCCCGGCCGCGAGGAAGCTGCTATTAGCACAGCGTTGCAGGGCCACGTCTCGCTTCTTGACTACGTGCTCAGCGCTCTCCGAATTCGCCGCTAGCTCCACGGTCTTTCTCAGCTGCAAGTAGCAGCGCTCACAGTACATAGAGCTTCGCAAGGACCGAAGACCCGGAGGGAAGTTTCGCACAGGAAAATGTACCAGGACAGAGACGTGTTCTACGTTGTCCCTTCTCGTCATGCAGTTTGTGCCTCTGCTGCTTCTGCTGTTAGGAATCGCTCCTTGAAAGGCGAGCAACAGCGTCTTTCCGGGTGCATTGCACTGAGTCGAGTGCTCGCTCGGGACTTTGCTCTCGGGGCCAAGGCAAGAGGGCGTGCTTGCCCGCAGAACTGAGAACACGCTGTTGGGCAGAGCTGCAACTGACCGCTGGAGTTCAGCTCTCGCCGGACGGCAGAAGGCGAAGAACGAAGCCGCTTGCGAGCGGCGCAGTGCAGCGAAGAGATCTCCGAATTCGCCGCTAGCTCCACGGTCCTTCTCAGCTGCGAGTAGCAGCGCTCGCAGTACACAGGGCTTCGCAAGGCCCGAAGACCCGGAGGGAAGTATCGCACACGAAAATGTGCCAGGACAGAGACGTGTTCTACGTTGTCCCTTCTCGTCATGCAGTTTGTGCCTCTGCTGCTTCTGCTGTTAGGAATCGCTCCTTGAAAGACGAGCGAGAGCGTCCTTCTGGGTGCATTGCACTGAGTCGAGTGCTCGCTCGGGGCTTTGCTCTCGGGGCCAAGGCAAGAGGGCGTGCTTGCCCGCAGAACTGAGAACACGCTGTTGGGCAGAGCTGCAACTGACCGCTGGAGTTCAGCTCTCGCCGGACGGCAGAAGGCGAAGAACGAAGCCGCTTGCGAGCGGCGCAGTGCAGCGAAGAGCTCTCCGAATTCGCCGCTAGCTCCACGGTCCTTCTCAGCTGCGAGTAGCAGCGCTCGCAGTACACAGGGCTTCGCAAGGCCCGAAGACCCGGAGGGAAGTATGGCACACGGAAATGTGCCAGGACAGAGACGTGTTCTACGTTGTCCCTTCTCGTCATGCAGTTTGTGCCTCTGCTGCTTCTGCTGTTAGGAATCGCTCCTTGAAAGACGAGCGAGAGCGTCCTTCCGGGTGCATTGCACTGAGTCGAGTGCTCGCTCGGGACTTTGCTCTCGGGGCCAAGGCAAGAGGGCGTGCTTGCCCGCAGAACTGAGAACACGCTGTTGGGCAGAGCTGCAACTGACCGCTGGAGTTCAGCTCTCGCCGGACGGCAGAAGGCGAAGAACGAAGCCGCTTGCGAGCGGCGCAGTGCAGCGAAGAGCTCTCCGAATTCGCCGCTAGCTCCACGGTCCTTCTCAGCTGCGAGTAGCAGCGCTCGCAGTACACAGGGCTTCGCAAGGCCCGAAGACCCGGAGGGAAGTATCGCACACGGAAATGTGCCAGGACAGAGACGTGTTCTACGTTGTCCCTTCTCGTCATGCAGTTTGTGCCTCTGCTGCTTCTGCTGTTAGGAATCGCTCCTTGAAAGGCGAGCGAGAGCGTCCTTCCGGGTGCATTGCACTGAGTCGAGTGCTCGCTCGGGACTTTGCACTCGGGGCCAAGGCAAGAGGGCGTGCTTGCCCGCAGAACTGAGAACACGCTGTTGGGCAGAGCTGCAACTGACCGCTGGAGTTCAGCTCTCGCCGGACGGCAGAAGGCGACGAACGAAGCCGCTTGCGAGCGGCGCAGTGCAGCGAAGAGCTCTCCGAATTCGCCGCTAGCTCCACGGTCCTTCTCAGCTGCGAGTAGCAGCGCTCGCAGTACACAGAGCTTCGCAAGGCCCGAAGACCCGGAGGGAAGTATGGCACACGGAAATGTGCCAGGACAGAGACGTGTTCTACGTTGTCCCTTCTCGTCATGCAGTTTGTGCCTCTGCTGCTTCTGCTGTTAGGAATCGCTCCTTGAAAGGCGAGCGAGAGCGTCCTTCCGGGTGCATTGCACTGAGTCGAGTGCTCGCTCGGGACTTTGCACTCGGGGCCAAGGCAAGAGGGCGTGCTTGCCCGCAGAACTGAGAACACGCTGTTGGGCAGAGCTGCAACTGACCGCTGGAGTTCAGCTCTCGCCGGACGGCAGAAGGCGAAGAACGAAGCCGCTTGCGAGCGGCGCAGTGCAGCGAAGAGCTCTCCGAATTCGCCGCTAGCTCCACGGTCCTTCTCAGCTGCGAGTAGCAGCGCTCGCAGTACACAGGGCTTCGCAAGGCCCGAAGACCCGGAGGGAAGTATCGCACACGAAAATGTGCCAGGACAGAGACGTGTTCTACGTTGTCCCTTCTCGTCATGCAGTTTGTGCCTCTGCTGCTTCTGCTGTTAGGAATCGCTCCTTGAAAGGCGAGCGAGAGCGTCCTTCCGGGTGCATTGCACTGAGTCGAGTGCTCGCTCGGGACTTTGCTCTCGGGGCCAAGGCAAGAGGGCGTGCTTGCCCGCAGAACTGAGAACACGCTGTTGGGCAGAGCTGCAACTGACCGCTGGAGTTCAGCTCTCGCCGGACGGCAGAAGGCGAAGAACGAAGCCGCTTGCGAGCGGCGCAGTGCAGCGAAGAGCTCTCCGAATTCGCCGCTAGCTCCACGGTCCTTCTCAGCTGCGAGTAGCAGCGCTCGCAGTACACAGGGCTTCGCAAGGCCCGAAGACCCGGAGGGAAGTTTCGCACACGAAAATGTGCCAGGACAGAGACGTGTTCTACGTTGTCCCTTCTCGTCATGCAGTTTGTGCCTCTGCTGCTTCTGCTGTTAGGAATCGCTCCTTGAAAGGCGAGCGAGAGCGTCCTTCCGGGTGCATTGCACTGAGTCGAGTGCTCGCTCGGGACTTTGCTCTCGGGGCCAAGGCAAGAGGGCGTGCTTGCCCGCAGAACTGAGAACACGCTGTTGGGCAGAGCTGCAACTGACCGCTGGAGTTCAGCTCTCGCCGGACGGCAGAAGGCGAAGAACGAAGCCGCTTGCGAGCGGCGCAGTGCAGCGAAGAGCTCTCCGAATTCGCCGCTAGCTCCACGGTCCTTCTCAGCTGCGAGTAGCAGCGCTCGCAGTACACAGGGCTTCGCAAGGCCCGAAGACCCGGAGGGAAGTTTCGCACACGAAAATGTGCCAGGACAGAGACGTGTTCTACGTTGTCCCTTCTCGTCATGCAGTTTGTGCCTCTGCTGCTTCTGCTGTTAGGAATCGCTCCTTGAAAGACGAGCGAGAGCGTCCTTCCGGGTGCATTGCACTGAGTCGAGTGCTCGCTCGGGACTTTGCTCTCGGGGCCAAGGCAAGAGGGCGTGCTTGCCCGCAGAACTGAGAACACGCTGTTGGGCAGAGCTGCAACTGACCGCTGGAGTTCAGCTCTCGCCGGACGGCAGAAGGCGAAGAACGAAGCCGCTTGCGAGCGGCGCAGTGCAGCGAAGAGCTCTCCGAATTCGCCGCTAGCTCCACGGTCCTTCTCAGCTGCGAGTAGCAGCGCTCGCAGTACACAGGGCTTCGCAAGGCCCGAAGACCCGGAGGGAAGTTTCGCACACGAAAATGTGCCAGGACAGAGACGTGTTCTACGTTGTCCCTTCTCGTCATGCAGTTTGTGCCTCTGCTGCTTCTGCTGTTAGGAATCGCTCCTTGAAAGGCGAGCGAGAGCGTCCTTCCGGGTGCATTGCACTGAGTCGAGTGCTCGCTCGGGGCTTTGCTCTCGGGGCCAAGGCAAGAGGGCGTGCTTGCCCGCAGAACTGAGAACACGCTGTTGGGCAGAGCTGCAACTGACCGCTGGAGTTCAGCTCTCGCCGGACGGCAGAAGGCGAAGAACGAAGCCGCTTGCGAGCGGCGCAGTGCAGCGAAGAGCTCTCCGAATTCGCCGCTAGCTCCACGGTCCTTCTCAGCTGCGAGTAGCAGCGCTCGCAGTACACAGAGCTTCGCAAGGCCCGAAGACCCGGAGGGAAGTATCGCACACGAAAATGTGCCAGGACAGAGACGTGTTCTACGTTGTCCCTTCTCGTCATGCAGTTTGTGCCTCTGCTGCTTCTGCTGTTAGGAATCGCTCCTTGAAAGACGAGCGAGAGCGTCCTTCCGGGTGCATTGCACTAAGTCGAATGCTCGCTCGGGACTTTGCTCTCGGGGCCAAGGCAAGAGGGCGTGCTTGCCCGCAGAACTGAGAACACGCTGTTGGGCAGAGCTGAAACTTACCGCTGGAGTTCAGCTCTCGCCGGACGGCAGAAGGCGAAGAACGAAGCCGCTTGCGAGCGGCGCAGTGCAGCGAAGAGCTCTCCGAATTCGCCGCTAGCTCCACGGTCCTTCTCAGCTGCGAGTAGCAGCGCTCGCAGTACACAGGGCTTCGCAAGGCCCGAAGACCCGGAGGGAAGTATCGCACACGAAAATGTGCCAGGACAGAGACGTGTTCTACGTTGTCCCTTCTCGTCATGCAGTTTGTGCCTCTGCTGCTTCTGCTGTTAGGAATCGCTCCTTGAAAGGCGAGCGAGAGCGTCCTTCCGAGTGCATTGCACTGAGTCGAGTGCTCGCTCGGGACTTTGCTCTCGGGGCCAAGGCAAGAGGGCGTGCTTGCCCGCAGAACTGAGAACACGCTGTTGGGCAGAGCTGAAACTTACCGCTGGAGTTCAGCTCTCGCCGGACGGCAGAAGGCGAAGAACGAAGCCGCTTGCGAGCGGCGCAGTGCAGCGAAGAGCTCTCCGAATTCGCCGCTAGCTCCACGGTCCTTCTCAGCTGCGAGTAGCAGCGCTCGCAGTACACAGGGCTTCGCAAGGCCCGAAGACCCGGAGGGAAGTTTCGCACACGAAAATGTGCCAGGACAGAGACGTGTTCTACGTTGTCCCTTCTCGTCATGCAGTTTGTGCCTCTGCTGCTTCTGCTGTTAGGAATCGCTCCTTGAAAGGCGAGCGAGAGCGTCCTTCCGGGTGCATTGCACTGAGTCGAGTGCTCGCTCGGGACTTTGCTCTCGGGGCCAAGGCAAGAGGGCGTGCTTGCCCGCAGAACTGAGAACACGCTGTTGGGCAGAGCTGCAACTGACCGCTGGAGTTCAGCTCTCGCCGGACGGCAGAAGGCGAAGAACGAAGCCGCTTGCGAGCGGCGCAGTGCAGCGAAGAGCTCTCCGAATTCGCCGCTAGCTCCACGGTCCTTCTCAGCTGCGAGTAGCAGCGCTCGCAGTACACAGGGCTTCGCAAGGCCCGAAGACCCGGAGGGAAGTTTCGCACACGAAAATGTGCCAGGACAGAGACGTGTTCTACGTTGTCCCTTCTCGTCATGCAGTTTGTGCCTCTGCTGCTTCTGCTGTTAGGAATCGCTCCTTGAAAGGCGAGCGAGAGCGTCCTTCCGGGTGCATTGCACTGAGTCGAGTGCTCGCTCGGGACTTTGCTCTCGGGGCCAAGGCAAGAGGGCGTGCTTGCCCGCAGAACTGAGAACACGCTGTTGGGCAGAGCTGCAACTGACCGCTGGAGTTCAGCTCTCGCCGGACGGCAGAAGGCGAAGAACGAAGCCGCTTGCGAGCGGCGCAGTGCAGCGAAGAGCTCTCCGAATTCGCCGCTAGCTCCACGGTCCTTCTCAGCTGCGAGTAGCAGCGCTCGCAGTACACAGGGCTTCGCAAGGCCCGAAGACCCGGAGGGAAGTATCGCACACGAAAATGTGCCAGGACAGAGACGTGTTCTACGTTGTCCCTTCTCGTCATGCAGTTTGTGCCTCTGCTGCTTCTGCTGTAGGTAATCGCTCCTTGAAAGACGAGCGAGAGCGTCCTTCCGGGTGCATTGCACTGAGTCGAGTGCTCGCTCGGGTCTTTGCACTCGGGGCCAAGGCAAGAGGGCGTGCTTGCCCGCAGAACTGAGAACACGCTGTTGGGCAGAGCTGAAACTGACCGCTGGAGTTCAGCTCTCGCCGGACGGCAAAAGGCGAAGAACGAAGCCGCTTGCGAGCGGCGCAGTGCAGCGAAGAGCTCTCCGAATTCGCCGCTAGCTCCACGGTCCTTCTCAGCTGCGAGTAGCAGCGCTCGCAGTACACAGGGCTTCGCAAGGCCCGAAGACCCGGAGGTAAGTATCGCACACGAAAATGTGCCAGGACAGAGACGTGTTCTACGTTGTCCCTTCTCGTCATGCAGTTTGTGCCTCTGCTGCTTCTGCTGTTAGGAATCGCTCCTTGAAAGACGAGCGAGAGCGTCCTTCCGGGTGCATTGCACTGAGTCGAGTGCTCGCTCGGGACTTTGCTCTCGGGGCCAAGGCAAGAGGGCGTGCTTGCCCGCAGAACTGAGAACACGCTGTTGGGCAGAGCTGCAACTGACCGCTGGAGTTCAGCTCTCGCCGGACGGCAGAAGGCGAAGAACGAAGCCGCTTGCGAGCGGCGCAGTGCAGCGAAGAGCTCTCCGAATTCGCCGCTAGCTCCACGGTCCTTCTCAGCTGCGAGTAGCAGCGCTCGCAGTACACAGGGCTTCGCAAGGCCCGAAGACCCGGAGGGAAGTATCGCACACGAAAATGTGCCAGGACAGAGACGTGTTCTACGTTGTCCCTTCTCGTCATGCAGTTTGTGCCTCTGCTGCTTCTGCTGTTAGGAATCGCTCCTTGAAAGGCGAGCGAGAGCGTCCTTCTGGGTGCATTGCACTGAGTCGAGTGCTCGCTCGGGACTTTGCACTCGGGGCCAAGGCAAGAGGGCGTGCTTGCCCGCAGAACTGAGAACACGCTGTTGGGCAGAGCTGAAACTTACCGCTGGAGTTCAGCTCTCGCCGGACGGCAGAAGGCGAAGAACGAAGCCGCTTGCGAGCGGCGCAGTGCAGCGAAGAGCTCTCCGAATTCGCCGCTAGCTCCACGGTCCTTCTCAGCTGCGAGTAGCAGCGCTCGCAGTACACAGAGCTTCGCAAGGCCCGAAGACCCGGAGGGAAGTATGGCACACGGAAATGTGCCAGGACAGAGACGTGTTCTACGTTGTCCCTTCTCGTCATGCAGTTTGTGCCTCTGCTGCTTCTGCTGTTAGGAATCGCTCCTTGAAAGGCGAGCGAGAGCGTCCTTCCGGGTGCATTGCACTGAGTCGAGTGCTCGCTCGGGGCTTTGCTCTCGGGGCCAAGGCAAGAGGGCGTGCTTGCCCGCAGAACTGAGAACACGCTGTTGGGCAGAGCTGCAACTGACCGCTGGAGTTCAGCTCTCGCCGGACGGCAGAAGGCGAAGAACGAAGCCGCTTGCGAGCGGCGCAGTGCAGCGAAGAGCTCTCCGAATTCGCCGCTAGCTCCACGGTCCTTCTCAGCTGCGAGTAGCAGCGCTCGCAGTACACAGAGCTTCGCAAGGCCCGAAGACCCGGAGGGAAGTATGGCACACGGAAATGTGCCAGGACAGAGACGTGTTCTACGTTGTCCCTTCTCGTCATGCAGTTTGTGCCTCTGCTGCTTCTGCTGTTAGGAATCGCTCCTTGAAAGGCGAGCGAGAGCGTCCTTCCGGGTGCATTGCACTGAGTCGAGTGCTCGCTCGGGACTTTGCTCTCGGGACCAAGGCAAGAGGGCGTGCTTGCCCGCAGAACTGAGAACACGCTGTTGGGCAGAGCTGCAACTGACCGCTGGAGTTCAGCTCTCGCCGGACGGCAGAAGGCGAAGAACGAAGCCGCTTGCGAGCGGCGCAGTGCAGCGAAGAGCTCTCCGAATTCGCCGCTAGCTCCACGGTCCTTCTCAGCTGCGAGTAGCAGCGCTCGCAGTACACAGAGCTTCGCAAGGCCCGAAGACCCGGAGGGAAGTATCGCACACGAAAATGTGCCAGGACAGAGACGTGTTCTACGTTGTCCCTTCTCGTCATGCAGTTTGTGCCTCTGCTGCTTCTGCTGTTAGGAATCGCTCCTTGAAAGACGAGCGAGAGCGTCCTTCCGGGTGCATTGCACTAAGTCGAATGCTCGCTCGGGACTTTGCTCTCGGGGCCAAGGCAAGAGGGCGTGCTTGCCCGCAGAACTGAGAACACGCTGTTGGGCAGAGCTGAAACTTACCGCTGGAGTTCAGCTCTCGCCGGACGGCAGAAGGCGAAGAACGAAGCCGCTTGCGAGCGGCGCAGTGCAGCGAAGAGCTCTCCGAATTCGCCGCTAGCTCCACGGTCCTTCTCAGCTGCGAGTAGCAGCGCTCGCAGTACACAGGGCTTCGCAAGGCCCGAAGACCCGGAGGGAAGTATCGCACACGAAAATGTGCCAGGACAGAGACGTGTTCTACGTTGTCCCTTCTCGTCATGCAGTTTGTGCCTCTGCTGCTTCTGCTGTTAGGAATCGCTCCTTGAAAGGCGAGCGAGAGCGTCCTTCCGAGTGCATTGCACTGAGTCGAGTGCTCGCTCGGGACTTTGCTCTCGGGGCCAAGGCAAGAGGGCGTGCTTGCCCGCAGAACTGAGAACACGCTGTTGGGCAGAGCTGAAACTTACCGCTGGAGTTCAGCTCTCGCCGGACGGCAGAAGGCGAAGAACGAAGCCGCTTGCGAGCGGCGCAGTGCAGCGAAGAGCTCTCCGAATTCGCCGCTAGCTCCACGGTCCTTCTCAGCTGCGAGTAGCAGCGCTCGCAGTACACAGGGCTTCGCAAGGCCCGAAGACCCGGAGGGAAGTTTCGCACACGAAAATGTGCCAGGACAGAGACGTGTTCTACGTTGTCCCTTCTCGTCATGCAGTTTGTGCCTCTGCTGCTTCTGCTGTTAGGAATCGCTCCTTGAAAGGCGAGCGAGAGCGTCCTTCCGGGTGCATTGCACTGAGTCGAGTGCTCGCTCGGGACTTTGCTCTCGGGGCCAAGGCAAGAGGGCGTGCTTGCCCGCAGAACTGAGAACACGCTGTTGGGCAGAGCTGCAACTGACCGCTGGAGTTCAGCTCTCGCCGGACGGCAGAAGGCGAAGAACGAAGCCGCTTGCGAGCGGCGCAGTGCAGCGAAGAGCTCTCCGAATTCGCCGCTAGCTCCACGGTCCTTCTCAGCTGCGAGTAGCAGCGCTCGCAGTACACAGGGCTTCGCAAGGCCCGAAGACCCGGAGGGAAGTATCGCACACGAAAATGTGCCAGGACAGAGACGTGTTCTACGTTGTCCCTTCTCGTCATGCAGTTTGTGCCTCTGCTGCTTCTGCTGTTAGGAATCGCTCCTTGAAAGGCGAGCGAGAGCGTCCTTCCGGGTGCATTGCACTGAGTCGAGTGCTCGCTCGGGACTTTGCTCTCGGGGCCAAGGCAAGAGGGCGTGCTTGCCCGCAGAACTGAGAACACGCTGTTGGGCAGAGCTGCAACTGACCGCTGGAGTTCAGCTCTCGCCGGACGGCAGAAGGCGAAGAACGAAGCCGCTTGCGAGCGGCGCAGTGCAGCGAAGAGCTCTCCGAATTCGCCGCTAGCTCCACGGTCCTTCTCAGCTGCGAGTAGCAGCGCTCGCAGTACACAGGGCTTCGCAAGGCCCGAAGACCCGGAGGGAAGTATCGCACACGAAAATGTGCCAGGACAGAGACGTGTTCTACGTTGTCCCTTCTCGTCATGCAGTTTGTGCCTCTGCTGCTTCTGCTGTAGGTAATCGCACCTTGAAAGACGAGCGAGAGCGTCCTTCCGGGTGCATTGCACTGAGTCGAGTGCTCGCTCGGGTCTTTGCACTCGGGGCCAAGGCAAGAGGGCGTGCTTGCCCGCAGAACTGAGAACACGCTGTTGGGCAGAGCTGCAACTGACCGCTGGAGTTCAGCTCTCGCCGGACGGCAAAAGGCGAAGAACGAAGCCGCTTGCGAGCGGCGCAGTGCAGCGAAGAGCTCTCCGAATTCGCCGCTAGCTCCACGGTCCTTCTCAGCTGCGAGTAGCAGCGCTCGCAGTACACAGGGCTTCGCAAGGCCCGAAGACCCGGAGGTAAGTATCGCACACGAAAATGTGCCAGGACAGAGACGTGTTCTACGTTGTCCCTTCTCGTCATGCAGTTTGTGCCTCTGCTGCTTCTGCTGTTAGGAATCGCTCCTTGAAAGGCGAGCGAGAGCGTCCTTCTGGGTGCATTGCACTGAGTCGAGTGCTCGCTCGGGACTTTGCACTCGGGGCCAAGGCAAGAGGGCGTGCTTGCCCGCAGAACTGAGAACACGCTGTTGGGCAGAGCTGAAACTTACCGCTGGAGTTCAGCTCTCGCCGGACGGCAGAAGGCGAAGAACGAAGCCGCTTGCGAGCGGCGCAGTGCAGCGAAGAGCTCTCCGAATTCGCCGCTAGCTCCACGGTCCTTCTCAGCTGCGAGTAGCAGCGCTCGCAGTACACAGAGCTTCGCAAGGCCCGAAGACCCGGAGGGAAGTATGGCACACGGAAATGTGCCAGGACAGAGACGTGTTCTACGTTGTCCCTTCTCGTCATGCAGTTTGTGCCTCTGCTGCTTCTGCTGTTAGGAATCGCTCCTTGAAAGGCGAGCGAGAGCGTCCTTCCGGGTGCATTGCACTGAGTCGAGTGCTCGCTCGGGGCTTTGCTCTCGGGGCCAAGGCAAGAGGGCGTGCTTGCCCGCAGAACTGAGAACACGCTGTTGGGCAGAGCTGCAACTGACCGCTGGAGTTCAGCTCTCGCCGGACGGCAGAAGGCGAAGAACGAAGCCGCTTGCGAGCGGCGCAGTGCAGCGAAGAGCTCTCCGAATTCGCCGCTAGCTCCACGGTCCTTCTCAGCTGCGAGTAGCAGCGCTCGCAGTACACAGAGCTTCGCAAGGCCCGAAGACCCGGAGGGAAGTATGGCACACGGAAATCTGCCAGGACAGAGACGTGTTCTACGTTGTCCCTTCTCGTCATACAGTTTGTGCCTCTGCTGCTTCTGCTGTTAGGAATCGCTCCTTGAAAGACGAGCGAGAGCGTCCTTCCGGGTGCATTGCACTGAGTCGAGTGCTCGCTCGGGACTTTGCTCTCGGGGCCAAGGCAAGAGGGCGTGCTTGCCCGCAGAACTGAGAACACGCTGTTGGGCAGAGCTGCAACTGACCGCTGGAGTTCAGCTCTCGCCGGACGGCAGAAGGCGAAGAACGAAGCCGCTTGCGAGCGGCGCAGTGCAGCGAAGAGCTCTCCGAATTCGCCGCTAGCTCCACGGTCCTTCTCAGCTGCGAGTAGCAGCGCTCGCAGTACACAGGGCTTCGCAAGGCCCGAAGACCCGGAGGGAAGTATCGCACACGAAAATGTGCCAGGACAGAGACGTGTTCTACGTTGTCCCTTCTCGTCATGCAGTTTGTGCCTCTGCTGCTTCTGCTGTTAGGAATCGCTCCTTGAAAGACGAGCGAGAGCGTCCTTCTGGGTGCATTGCACTGAGTCGAGTGCTCGCTCGGGACTTTGCTCTCGGGGCCAAGGCAAGAGGGCGTGCTTGCCCGCAGAACTGAGAACACGCTGTTGGGCAGAGCTGCAACTGACCGCTGGAGTTCAGCTCTCGCCGGACGGCAGAAGGCGAAGAACGAAGCCGCTTGCGAGCGGCGCAGTGCAGCGAAGAGCTCTCCGAATTCGCCGCTAGCTCCACGGTCCTTCTCAGCTGCGAGTAGCAGCGCTCGCAGTACACAGGGCTTCGCAAGGCCCGAAGACCCGGAGGGAAGTATCGCACACGAAAATGTGCCAGGACAGAGACGTGTTCTACGTTGTCCCTTCTCGTCATGCAGTTTGTGCCTCTGCTGCTTCTGCTGTTAGGAATCGCTCCTTGAAAGGCGAGCGAGAGCGTCCTTCTGGGTGCATTGCACTGAGTCGAGTGCTCGCTCGGGACTTTGCACTCGGGGCCAAGGCAAGAGGGCGTGCTTGCCCGCAGAACTGAGAACACGCTGTTGGGCAGAGCTGAAACTTACCGCTGGAGTTCAGCTCTCGCCGGACGGCAGAAGGCGAAGAACGAAGCCGCTTGCGAGCGGCGCAGTGCAGCGAAGAGCTCTCCGAATTCGCCGCTAGCTCCACGGTCCTTCTCAGCTGCGAGTAGCAGCGCTCGCAGTACACAGGGCTTCGCAAGGCCCGAAGACCCGGAGGGAAGTATCGCACACGAAAATGTGCCAGGACAGAGACGTGTTCTACGTTGTCCCTTCTCGTCATGCAGTTTGTGCCTCTGCTGCTTCTGCTGTTAGGAATCGCTCCTTGAAAGGCGAGCGAGAGCGTCCTTCTGGGTGCATTGCACTGAGTCGAGTGCTCGCTCGGGACTTTGCTCTCGGGGCCAAGGCAAGAGGGCGTGCTTGCCCGCAGAACTGAGAACACGCTGTTGGGCAGAGCTGCAACTGACCGCTGGAGTTCAGCTCTCGCCGGACGGCAGAAGGCGAAGAACGAAGCCGCTTGCGAGCGGCGCAGTGCAGCGAAGAGATCTCCGAATTCGCCGCTAGCTCCACGGTCCTTCTCAGCTGCGAGTAGCAGCGCTCGCAGTACACAGGGCTTCGCAAGGCCCGAAGACCCGGAGGGAAGTATCGCACACGAAAATGTGCCAGGACAGAGACGTGTTCTACGTTGTCCCTTCTCGTCATGCAGTTTGTGCCTCTGCTGCTTCTGCTGTTAGGAATCGCTCCTTGAAAGACGAGCGAGAGCGTCCTTCTGGGTGCATTGCACTGAGTCGAGTGCTCGCTCGGGGCTTTGCTCTCGGGGCCAAGGCAAGAGGGCGTGCTTGCCCGCAGAACTGAGAACACGCTGTTGGGCAGAGCTGCAACTGACCGCTGGAGTTCAGCTCTCGCCGGACGGCAGAAGGCGAAGAACGAAGCCGCTTGCGAGCGGCGCAGTGCAGCGAAGAGCTCTCCGAATTCGCCGCTAGCTCCACGGTCCTTCTCAGCTGCGAGTAGCAGCGCTCGCAGTACACAGGGCTTCGCAAGGCCCGAAGACCCGGAGGGAAGTTTCGCACACGAAAATGTGCCAGGACAGAGACGTGTTCTACGTTGTCCCTTCTCGTCATGCAGTTTGTGCCTCTGCTGCTTCTGCTGTTAGGAATCGCTCCTTGAAAGGCGAGCGAGAGCGTCCTTCCGGGTGCATTGCACTGAGTCGAGTGCTCGCTCGGGACTTTGCTCTCGGGGCCAAGGCAAGAGGGCGTGCTTGCCCGCAGAACTGAGAACACGCTGTTGGGCAGAGCTGCAACTGACCGCTGGAGTTCAGCTCTCGCCGGACGGCAGAAGGCGAAGAACGAAGCCGCTTGCGAGCGGCGCAGTGCAGCGAAGAGCTCTCCGAATTCGCCGCTAGCTCCACGGTCCTTCTCAGCTGCGAGTAGCAGCGCTCGCAGTACACAGGGCTTCGCAAGGCCCGAAGACCCGGAGGGAAGTATCGCACACGAAAATGTGCCAGGACAGAGACGTGTTCTACGTTGTCCCTTCTCGTCATGCAGTTTGTGCCTCTGCTGCTTCTGCTGTTAGGAATCGCTCCTTGAAAGGCGAGCGAGAGCGTCCTTCCGGGTGCATTGCACTGAGTCGAGTGCTCGCTCGGGACTTTGCTCTCGGGGCCAAGGCAAGAGGGCGTGCTTGCCCGCAGAACTGAGAACACGCTGTTGGGCAGAGCTGCAACTGACCGCTGGAGTTCAGCTCTCGCCGGACGGCAGAAGGCGAAGAACGAAGCCGCTTGCGAGCGGCGCAGTGCAGCGAAGAGCTCTCCGAATTCGCCGCTAGCTCCACGGTCCTTCTCAGCTGCGAGTAGCAGCGCTCGCAGTACACAGGGCTTCGCAAGGCCCGAAGACCCGGAGGGAAGTATCGCACACGAAAATGTGCCAGGACAGAGACGTGTTCTACGTTGTCCCTTCTCGTCATGCAGTTTGTGCCTCTGCTGCTTCTGCTGTAGGTAATCGCACCTTGAAAGACGAGCGAGAGCGTCCTTCCGGGTGCATTGCACTGAGTCGAGTGCTCGCTCGGGTCTTTGCACTCGGGGCCAAGGCAAGAGGGCGTGCTTGCCCGCAGAACTGAGAACACGCTGTTGGGCAGAGCTGCAACTGACCGCTGGAGTTCAGCTCTCGCCGGACGGCAAAAGGCGAAGAACGAAGCCGCTTGCGAGCGGCGCAGTGCAGCGAAGAGCTCTCCGAATTCGCCGCTAGCTCCACGGTCCTTCTCAGCTGCGAGTAGCAGCGCTCGCAGTACACAGGGCTTCGCAAGGCCCGAAGACCCGGAGGTAAGTATCGCACACGAAAATGTGCCAGGACAGAGACGTGTTCTACGTTGTCCCTTCTCGTCATGCAGTTTGTGCCTCTGCTGCTTCTGCTGTTAGGAATCGCTCCTTGAAAGACGAGCGAGAGCGTCCTTCCGGGTGCATTGCACTGAGTCGAGTGCTCGCTCGGGACTTTGCTCTCGGGGCCAAGGCAAGAGGGCGTGCTTGCCCGCAGAACTGAGAACACGCTGTTGGGCAGAGCTGCAACTGACCGCTGGAGTTCAGCTCTCGCCGGACGGCAGAAGGCGAAGAACGAAGCCGCTTGCGAGCGGCGCAGTGCAGCGAAGAGCTCTCCGAATTCGCCGCTAGCTCCACGGTCCTTCTCAGCTGCGAGTAGCAGCGCTCGCAGTACACAGGGCTTCGCAAGGCCCGAAGACCCGGAGGGAAGTATCGCACACGAAAATGTGCCAGGACAGAGACGTGTTCTACGTTGTCCCTTCTCGTCATGCAGTTTGTGCCTCTGCTGCTTCTGCTGTTAGGAATCGCTCCTTGAAAGGCGAGCGAGAGCGTCCTTCTGGGTGCATTGCACTGAGTCGAGTGCTCGCTCGGGACTTTGCACTCGGGGCCAAGGCAAGAGGGCGTGCTTGCCCGCAGAACTGAGAACACGCTGTTGGGCAGAGCTGAAACTTACCGCTGGAGTTCAGCTCTCGCCGGACGGCAGAAGGCGAAGAACGAAGCCGCTTGCGAGCGGCGCAGTGCAGCGAAGAGCTCTCCGAATTCGCCGCTAGCTCCACGGTCCTTCTCAGCTGCGAGTAGCAGCGCTCGCAGTACACAGAGCTTCGCAAGGCCCGAAGACCCGGAGGGAAGTATGGCACACGGAAATGTGCCAGGACAGAGACGTGTTCTACGTTGTCCCTTCTCGTCATGCAGTTTGTGCCTCTGCTGCTTCTGCTGTTAGGAATCGCTCCTTGAAAGGCGAGCGAGAGCGTCCTTCCGGGTGCATTGCACTGAGTCGAGTGCTCGCTCGGGGCTTTGCTCTCGGGGCCAAGGCAAGAGGGCGTGCTTGCCCGCAGAACTGAGAACACGCTGTTGGGCAGAGCTGCAACTGACCGCTGGAGTTCAGCTCTCGCCGGACGGCAGAAGGCGAAGAACGAAGCCGCTTGCGAGCGGCGCAGTGCAGCGAAGAGCTCTCCGAATTCGCCGCTAGCTCCACGGTCCTTCTCAGCTGCGAGTAGCAGCGCTCGCAGTACACAGAGCTTCGCAAGGCCCGAAGACCCGGAGGGAAGTATGGCACACGGAAATCTGCCAGGACAGAGACGTGTTCTACGTTGTCCCTTCTCGTCATACAGTTTGTGCCTCTGCTGCTTCTGCTGTTAGGAATCGCTCCTTGAAAGACGAGCGAGAGCGTCCTTCCGGGTGCATTGCACTGAGTCGAGTGCTCGCTCGGGACTTTGCTCTCGGGGCCAAGGCAAGAGGGCGTGCTTGCCCGCAGAACTGAGAACACGCTGTTGGGCAGAGCTGCAACTGACCGCTGGAGTTCAGCTCTCGCCGGACGGCAGAAGGCGAAGAACGAAGCCGCTTGCGAGCGGCGCAGTGCAGCGAAGAGCTCTCCGAATTCGCCGCTAGCTCCACGGTCCTTCTCAGCTGCGAGTAGCAGCGCTCGCAGTACACAGGGCTTCGCAAGGCCCGAAGACCCGGAGGGAAGTATCGCACACGAAAATGTGCCAGGACAGAGACGTGTTCTACGTTGTCCCTTCTCGTCATGCAGTTTGTGCCTCTGCTGCTTCTGCTGTTAGGAATCGCTCCTTGAAAGACGAGCGAGAGCGTCCTTCTGGGTGCATTGCACTGAGTCGAGTGCTCGCTCGGGACTTTGCTCTCGGGGCCAAGGCAAGAGGGCGTGCTTGCCCGCAGAACTGAGAACACGCTGTTGGGCAGAGCTGCAACTGACCGCTGGAGTTCAGCTCTCGCCGGACGGCAGAAGGCGAAGAACGAAGCCGCTTGCGAGCGGCGCAGTGCAGCGAAGAGCTCTCCGAATTCGCCGCTAGCTCCACGGTCCTTCTCAGCTGCGAGTAGCAGCGCTCGCAGTACACAGGGCTTCGCAAGGCCCGAAGACCCGGAGGGAAGTATCGCACACGAAAATGTGCCAGGACAGAGACGTGTTCTACGTTGTCCCTTCTCGTCATGCAGTTTGTGCCTCTGCTGCTTCTGCTGTTAGGAATCGCTCCTTGAAAGGCGAGCGAGAGCGTCCTTCTGGGTGCATTGCACTGAGTCGAGTGCTCGCTCGGGACTTTGCACTCGGGGCCAAGGCAAGAGGGCGTGCTTGCCCGCAGAACTGAGAACACGCTGTTGGGCAGAGCTGAAACTTACCGCTGGAGTTCAGCTCTCGCCGGACGGCAGAAGGCGAAGAACGAAGCCGCTTGCGAGCGGCGCAGTGCAGCGAAGAGCTCTCCGAATTCGCCGCTAGCTCCACGGTCCTTCTCAGCTGCGAGTAGCAGCGCTCGCAGTACACAGAGCTTCGCAAGGCCCGAAGACCCGGAGGGAAGTATCGCACACGAAAATGTGCCAGGACAGAGACGTGTTCTACGTTGTCCCTTCTCGTCATGCAGTTTGTGCCTCTGCTGCTTCTGCTGTTAGGAATCGCTCCTTGAAAGGCGAGCGAGAGCGTCCTTCTGGGTGCATTGCACTGAGTCGAGTGCTCGCTCGGGTCTTTGCACTCGGGGCCAAGGCAAGAGGGCGTGCTTGCCCGCAGAACTGAGAACACGCTGTTGGGCAGAGCTGCAACTGACCGCTGGAGTTCAGCTCTCGCCGGACGGCAAAAGGCGAAGAACGAAGCCGCTTGCGAGCGGCGCAGTGCAGCGAAGAGCTCTCCGAATTCGCCGCTAGCTCCACGGTCCTTCTCAGCTGCGAGTAGCAGCGCTCGCAGTACACAGGGCTTCGCAAGGCCCGAAGACCCGGAGGTAAGTATCGCACACGAAAATGTGCCAGGACAGAGACGTGTTCTACGTTGTCCCTTCTCGTCATGCAGTTTGTGCCTCTGCTGCTTCTGCTGTTAGGAATCGCTCCTTGAAAGACGAGCGAGAGCGTCCTTCCGGGTGCATTGCACTGAGTCGAGTGCTCGCTCGGGACTTTGCTCTCGGGGCCAAGGCAAGAGGGCGTGCTTGCCCGCAGAACTGAGAACACGCTGTTGGGCAGAGCTGCAACTGACCGCTGGAGTTCAGCTCTCGCCGGACGGCAGAAGGCGAAGAACGAAGCCGCTTGCGAGCGGCGCAGTGCAGCGAAGAGCTCTCCGAATTCGCCGCTAGCTCCACGGTCCTTCTCAGCTGCGAGTAGCAGCGCTCGCAGTACACAGGGCTTCGCAAGGCCCGAAGACCCGGAGGGAAGTATCGCACACGAAAATGTGCCAGGACAGAGACGTGTTCTACGTTGTCCCTTCTCGTCATGCAGTTTGTGCCTCTGCTGCTTCTGCTGTTAGGAATCGCTCCTTGAAAGGCGAGCGAGAGCGTCCTTCTGGGTGCATTGCACTGAGTCGAGTGCTCGCTCGGGACTTTGCACTCGGGGCCAAGGCAAGAGGGCGTGCTTGCCCGCAGAACTGAGAACACGCTGTTGGGCAGAGCTGAAACTTACCGCTGGAGTTCAGCTCTCGCCGGACGGCAGAAGGCGAAGAACGAAGCCGCTTGCGAGCGGCGCAGTGCAGCGAAGAGCTCTCCGAATTCGCCGCTAGCTCCACGGTCCTTCTCAGCTGCGAGTAGCAGCGCTCGCAGTACACAGAGCTTCGCAAGGCCCGAAGACCCGGAGGGAAGTATGGCACACGGAAATGTGCCAGGACAGAGACGTGTTCTACGTTGTCCCTTCTCGTCATGCAGTTTGTGCCTCTGCTGCTTCTGCTGTTAGGAATCGCTCCTTGAAAGGCGAGCGAGAGCGTCCTTCCGGGTGCATTGCACTGAGTCGAGTGCTCGCTCGGGGCTTTGCTCTCGGGGCCAAGGCAAGAGGGCGTGCTTGCCCGCAGAACTGAGAACACGCTGTTGGGCAGAGCTGCAACTGACCGCTGGAGTTCAGCTCTCGCCGGACGGCAGAAGGCGAAGAACGAAGCCGCTTGCGAGCGGCGCAGTGCAGCGAAGAGCTCTCCGAATTCGCCGCTAGCTCCACGGTCCTTCTCAGCTGCGAGTAGCAGCGCTCGCAGTACACAGAGCTTCGCAAGGCCCGAAGACCCGGAGGGAAGTATGGCACACGGAAATCTGCCAGGACAGAGACGTGTTCTACGTTGTCCCTTCTCGTCATACAGTTTGTGCCTCTGCTGCTTCTGCTGTTAGGAATCGCTCCTTGAAAGACGAGCGAGAGCGTCCTTCCGGGTGCATTGCACTGAGTCGAGTGCTCGCTCGGGACTTTGCTCTCGGGGCCAAGGCAAGAGGGCGTGCTTGCCCGCAGAACTGAGAACACGCTGTTGGGCAGAGCTGCAACTGACCGCTGGAGTTCAGCTCTCGCCGGACGGCAGAAGGCGAAGAACGAAGCCGCTTGCGAGCGGCGCAGTGCAGCGAAGAGCTCTCCGAATTCGCCGCTAGCTCCACGGTCCTTCTCAGCTGCGAGTAGCAGCGCTCGCAGTACACAGGGCTTCGCAAGGCCCGAAGACCCGGAGGGAAGTATCGCACACGAAAATGTGCCAGGACAGAGACGTGTTCTACGTTGTCCCTTCTCGTCATGCAGTTTGTGCCTCTGCTGCTTCTGCTGTTAGGAATCGCTCCTTGAAAGACGAGCGAGAGCGTCCTTCTGGGTGCATTGCACTGAGTCGAGTGCTCGCTCGGGACTTTGCTCTCGGGGCCAAGGCAAGAGGGCGTGCTTGCCCGCAGAACTGAGAACACGCTGTTGGGCAGAGCTGCAACTGACCGCTGGAGTTCAGCTCTCGCCGGACGGCAGAAGGCGAAGAACGAAGCCGCTTGCGAGCGGCGCAGTGCAGCGAAGAGCTCTCCGAATTCGCCGCTAGCTCCACGGTCCTTCTCAGCTGCGAGTAGCAGCGCTCGCAGTACACAGGGCTTCGCAAGGCCCGAAGACCCGGAGGGAAGTATCGCACACGAAAATGTGCCAGGACAGAGACGTGTTCTACGTTGTCCCTTCTCGTCATGCAGTTTGTGCCTCTGCTGCTTCTGCTGTTAGGAATCGCTCCTTGAAAGGCGAGCGAGAGCGTCCTTCTGGGTGCATTGCACTGAGTCGAGTGCTCGCTCGGGACTTTGCACTCGGGGCCAAGGCAAGAGGGCGTGCTTGCCCGCAGAACTGAGAACACGCTGTTGGGCAGAGCTGAAACTTACCGCTGGAGTTCAGCTCTCGCCGGACGGCAGAAGGCGAAGAACGAAGCCGCTTGCGAGCGGCGCAGTGCAGCGAAGAGCTCTCCGAATTCGCCGCTAGCTCCACGGTCCTTCTCAGCTGCGAGTAGCAGCGCTCGCAGTACACAGAGCTTCGCAAGGCCCGAAGACCCGGAGGGAAGTATCGCACACGAAAATGTGCCAGGACAGAGACGTGTTCTACGTTGTCCCTTCTCGTCATGCAGTTTGTGCCTCTGCTGCTTCTGCTGTTAGGAATCGCTCCTTGAAAGGCGAGCGAGAGCGTCCTTCTGGGTGCATTGCACTGAGTCGAGTGCTCGCTCGGGACTTTGCTCTCGGGGCCAAGGCAAGAGGGCGTGCTTGCCCGCAGAACTGAGAACACGCTGTTGGGCAGAGCTGCAACTGACCGCTGGAGTTCAGCTCTCGCCGGACGGCAGAAGGCGAAGAACGAAGCCGCTTGCGAGCGGCGCAGTGCAGCGAAGAGATCTCCGAATTCGCCGCTAGCTCCACGGTCCTTCTCAGCTGCGAGTAGCAGCGCTCGCAGTACACAGGGCTTCGCAAGGCCCGAAGACCCGGAGGGAAGTATCGCACACGAAAATGTGCCAGGACAGAGACGTGTTCTACGTTGTCCCTTCTCGTCATGCAGTTTGTGCCTCTGCTGCTTCTGCTGTTAGGAATCGCTCCTTGAAAGACGAGCGAGAGCGTCCTTCTGGGTGCATTGCACTGAGTCGAGTGCTCGCTCGGGGCTTTGCTCTCGGGGCCAAGGCAAGAGGGCGTGCTTGCCCGCAGAACTGAGAACACGCTGTTGGGCAGAGCTGCAACTGACCGCTGGAGTTCAGCTCTCGCCGGACGGCAGAAGGCGAAGAACGAAGCCGCTTGCGAGCGGCGCAGTGCAGCGAAGAGCTCTCCGAATTCGCCGCTAGCTCCACGGTCCTTCTCAGCTGCGAGTAGCAGCGCTCGCAGTACACAGGGCTTCGCAAGGCCCGAAGACCCGGAGGGAAGTATGGCACACGGAAATGTGCCAGGACAGAGACGTGTTCTACGTTGTCCCTTCTCGTCATGCAGTTTGTGCCTCTGCTGCTTCTGCTGTTAGGAATCGCTCCTTGAAAGACGAGCGAGAGCGTCCTTCCGGGTGCATTGCACTGAGTCGAGTGCTCGCTCGGGACTTTGCTCTCGGGGCCAAGGCAAGAGGGCGTGCTTGCCCGCAGAACTGAGAACACGCTGTTGGGCAGAGCTGCAACTGACCGCTGGAGTTCAGCTCTCGCCGGACGGCAGAAGGCGAAGAACGAAGCCGCTTGCGAGCGGCGCAGTGCAGCGAAGAGCTCTCCGAATTCGCCGCTAGCTCCACGGTCCTTCTCAGCTGCGAGTAGCAGCGCTCGCAGTACACAGGGCTTCGCAAGGCCCGAAGACCCGGAGGGAAGTATCGCACACGGAAATGTGCCAGGACAGAGACGTGTTCTACGTTGTCCCTTCTCGTCATGCAGTTTGTGCCTCTGCTGCTTCTGCTGTTAGGAATCGCTCCTTGAAAGGCGAGCGAGAGCGTCCTTCCGGGTGCATTGCACTGAGTCGAGTGCTCGCTCGGGACTTTGCACTCGGGGCCAAGGCAAGAGGGCGTGCTTGCCCGCAGAACTGAGAACACGCTGTTGGGCAGAGCTGCAACTGACCGCTGGAGTTCAGCTCTCGCCGGACGGCAGAAGGCGAAGAACGAAGCCGCTTGCGAGCGGCGCAGTGCAGCGAAGAGCTCTCCGAATTCGCCGCTAGCTCCACGGTCCTTCTCAGCTGCGAGTAGCAGCGCTCGCAGTACACAGGGCTTCGCAAGGCCCGAAGACCCGGAGGGAAGTATCGCACACGAAAATGTGCCAGGACAGAGACGTGTTCTACGTTGTCCCTTCTCGTCATGCAGTTTGTGCCTCTGCTGCTTCTGCTGTTAGGAATCGCTCCTTGAAAGACGAGCGAGAGCGTCCTTCCGGGTGCATTGCACTGAGTCGAGTGCTCGCTCGGGACATTGCTCTCGGGGCCAAGGCAAGAGGGCGTGCTTGCCCGCAGAACTGAGAACACGCTGTTGGGCAGAGCTGCAACTGACCGCTGGAGTTCAGCTCTCGCCGGACGGCAGAAGGCGAAGAACGAAGCCGCTTGCGAGCGGCGCAGTGCAGCGAAGAGCTCTCCGAATTCGCCGCTAGCTCCACGGTCCTTCTCAGCTGCGAGTAGCAGCGCTCGCAGTACACAGGGCTTCGCAAGGCCCGAAGACCCGGAGGGAAGTTTCGCACACGAAAATGTGCCAGGACAGAGACGTGTTCTACGTTGTCCCTTCTCGTCATGCAGTTTGTGCCTCTGCTGCTTCTGCTGTTAGGAATCGCTCCTTGAAAGACGAGCGAGAGCGTCCTTCCGGGTGCATTGCACTGAGTCGAGTGCTCGCTCGGGACTTTGCTCTCGGGGCCAAGGCAAGAGGGCGTGCTTGCCCGCAGAACTGAGAACACGCTGTTGGGCAGAGCTGCAACTGACCGCTGGAGTTCAGCTCTCGCCGGACGGCAGAAGGCGAAGAACGAAGCCGCTTGCGAGCGGCGCAGTGCAGCGAAGAGCTCTCCGAATTCGCCGCTAGCTCCACGGTCCTTCTCAGCTGCGAGTAGCAGCGCTCGCAGTACACAGAGCTTCGCAAGGCCCGAAGACCCGGAGGGAAGTATCGCACACGGAAATCTGCCAGGACAGAGACGTGTTCTACGTTGTCCCTTCTCGTCATACAGTTTGTGCCTCTGCTGCTTCTGCTGTTAGGAATCGCTCCTTGAAAGACGAGCGAGAGCGTCCTTCCGGGTGCATTGCACTGAGTCGAGTGCTCGCTCGGGACTTTGCTCTCGGGGCCAAGGCAAGAGGGCGTGCTTGCCCGCAGAACTGAGAACACGCTGTTGGGCAGAGCTGCAACTGACCGCTGGAGTTCAGCTCTCGCCGGACGGCAGAAGGCGAAGAACGAAGCCGCTTGCGAGCGGCGCAGTGCAGCGAAGAGCTCTCCGAATTCGCCGCTAGCTCCACGGTCCTTCTCAGCTGCGAGTAGCAGCGCTCGCAGTACACAGGGCTTCGCAAGGCCCGAAGACCCGGAGGGAAGTATCGCACACGAAAATGTGCCAGGACAGAGACGTGTTCTACGTTGTCCCTTCTCGTCATGCAGTTTGTGCCTCTGCTGCTTCTGCTGTTAGGAATCGCTCCTTGAAAGACGAGCGAGAGCGTCCTTCTGGGTGCATTGCACTGAGTCGAGTGCTCGCTCGGGACTTTGCTCTCGGGGCCAAGGCAAGAGGGCGTGCTTGCCCGCAGAACTGAGAACACGCTGTTGGGCAGAGCTGCAACTGACCGCTGGAGTTCAGCTCTCGCCGGACGGCAGAAGGCGAAGAACGAAGCCGCTTGCGAGCGGCGCAGTGCAGCGAAGAGCTCTCCGAATTCGCCGCTAGCTCCACGGTCCTTCTCAGCTGCGAGTAGCAGCGCTCGCAGTACACAGGGCTTCGCAAGGCCCGAAGACCCGGAGGGAAGTATCGCACACGAAAATGTGCCAGGACAGAGACGTGTTCTACGTTGTCCCTTCTCGTCATGCAGTTTGTGCCTCTGCTGCTTCTGCTGTTAGGAATCGCTCCTTGAAAGGCGAGCGAGAGCGTCCTTCTGGGTGCATTGCACTGAGTCGAGTGCTCGCTCGGGACTTTGCACTCGGGGCCAAGGCAAGAGGGCGTGCTTGCCCGCAGAACTGAGAACACGCTGTTGGGCAGAGCTGAAACTTACCGCTGGAGTTCAGCTCTCGCCGGACGGCAGAAGGCGAAGAACGAAGCCGCTTGCGAGCGGCGCAGTGCAGCGAAGAGCTCTCCGAATTCGCCGCTAGCTCCACGGTCCTTCTCAGCTGCGAGTAGCAGCGCTCGCAGTACACAGAGCTTCGCAAGGCCCGAAGACCCGGAGGGAAGTATCGCACACGAAAATGTGCCAGGACAGAGACGTGTTCTACGTTGTCCCTTCTCGTCATGCAGTTTGTGCCTCTGCTGCTTCTGCTGTTAGGAATCGCTCCTTGAAAGGCGAGCGAGAGCGTCCTTCCGGGTGCATTGCACTGAGTCGAGTGCTCGCTCGGGACTTTGCTCTCGGGGCCAAGGCAAGAGGGCGTGCTTGCCCGCAGAACTGAGAACACGCTGTTGGGCAGAGCTGCAACTGACCGCTGGAGTTCAGCTCTCGCCGGACGGCAGAAGGCGAAGAACGAAGCCGCTTGCGAGCGGCGCAGTGCAGCGAAGAGATCTCCGAATTCGCCGCTAGCTCCACGGTCCTTCTCAGCTGCGAGTAGCAGCGCTCGCAGTACACAGAGCTTCGCAAGGCCCGAAGACCCGGAGGGAAGTATCGCACACGAAAATGTGCCAGGACAGAGACGTGTTCTACGTTGTCCCTTCTCGTCATGCAGTTTGTGCCTCTGCTGCTTTTGCTGTAGGTAATCGCTCCTTGAAAGACGAGCGAGAGCGTCCTTCCGGGTGCATTGCACTGAGTCGAGTGCTCGCTCGGGACTTTGCTCTCGGGGCCAAGGCAAGAGGGCGTGCTTGCCCGCAGAACTGAGAACACGCTGTTGGGCAGAGCTGCAACTGACCGCTGGAGTTCAGCTCTCGCCGGACGGCAGAAGGCGAAGAACGAAGCCGCTTGCGAGCGGCGCAGTGCAGCGAAGAGCTCTCCGAATTCGCCGCTAGCTCCACGGTCCTTCTCAGCTGCGAGTAGCAGCGCTCGCAGTACACAGGGCTTCGCAAGGCCCGAAGACCCGGAGGGAAGTTTCGCACACGAAAATGTGCCAGGACAGAGACGTGTTCTACGTTGTCCCTTCTCGTCATGCAGTTTGTGCCTCTGCTGCTTCTGCTGTTAGGAATCGCTCCTTGAAAGACGAGCGAGAGCGTCCTTCCGGGTGCATTGCACTGAGTCGAGTGCTCGCTCGGGGCTTTGCTCTCGGGGCCAAGGCAAGAGGGCGTGCTTGCCCGCAGAACTGAGAACACGCTGTTGGGCAGAGCTGCAACTGACCGCTGGAGTTCAGCTCTCGCCGGACGGCAGAAGGCGAAGAACGAAGCCGCTTGCGAGCGGCGCAGTGCAGCGAAGAGCTCTCCGAATTCGCCGCTAGCTCCACGGTCCTTCTCAGCTGCGAGTAGCAGCGCTCGCAGTACACAGGGCTTCGCAAGGCCCGAAGACCCGGAGGGAAGTATCGCACACGGAAATGTGCCAGGACAGAGACGTGTTCTACGTTGTCCCTTCTCGTCATGCAGTTTGTGCCTCTGCTGCTTCTGCTGTTAGGAATCGCTCCTTGAAAGGCGAGCGAGAGCGTCCTTCCGGGTGCATTGCACTGAGTCGAGTGCTCGCTCGGGGCTTTGCTCTCGGGGCCAAGGCAAGAGGGCGTGCTTGCCCGCAGAACTGAGAACACGCTGTTGGGCAGAGCTGCAACTGACCGCTGGAGTTCAGCTCTCGCCGGACGGCAGAAGGCGACGAACGAAGCCGCTTGCGAGCGGCGCAGTGCAGCGAAGAGCTCTCCGAATTCGCCGCTAGCTCCACGGTCCTTCTCAGCTGCGAGTAGCAGCGCTCGCAGTACACAGAGCTTCGCAAGGCCCGAAGACCCGGAGGGAAGTATGGCACACGGAAATGTGCCAGGACAGAGACGTGTTCTACGTTGTCCCTTCTCGTCATGCAGTTTGTGCCTCTGCTGCTTCTGCTGTTAGGAATCGCTCCTTGAAAGGCGAGCGAGAGCGTCCTTCCGGGTGCATTGCACTGAGTCGAGTGCTCGCTCGGGACTTTGCACTCGGGGCCAAGGCAAGAGGGCGTGCTTGCCCGCAGAACTGAGAACACGCTGTTGGGCAGAGCTGCAACTGACCGCTGGAGTTCAGCTCTCGCCGGACGGCAGAAGGCGAAGAACGAAGCCGCTTGCGAGCGGCGCAGTGCAGCGAAGAGCTCTCCGAATTCGCCGCTAGCTCCACGGTCCTTCTCAGCTGCGAGTAGCAGCGCTCGCAGTACACAGGGCTTCGCAAGGCCCGAAGACCCGGAGGGAAGTATCGCACACGAAAATGTGCCAGGACAGAGACGTGTTCTACGTTGTCCCTTCTCGTCATGCAGTTTGTGCCTCTGCTGCTTCTGCTGTTAGGAATCGCTCCTTGAAAGACGAGCGAGAGCGTCCTTCCGGGTGCATTGCACTGAGTCGAGTGCTCCCTCGGGACTTTGCTCTCGGGGCCAAGGCAAGAGGGCGTGCTTGCCCGCAGAACTGAGAACACGCTGTTGGGCAGAGCTGCAACTGACCGCTGGAGTTCAGCTCTCGCCGGACGGCAGAAGGCGAAGAACGAAGCCGCTTGCGAGCGGCGCAGTGCAGCGAAGAGCTCTCCGAATTCGCCGCTAGCTCCACGGTCCTTCTCAGCTGCGAGTAGCAGCGCTCGCAGTACACAGGGCTTCGCAAGGCCCGAAGACCCGGAGGGAAGTTTCGCACACGAAAATGTGCCAGGACAGAGACGTGTTCTACGTTGTCCCTTCTCGTCATGCAGTTTGTGCCTCTGCTGCTTCTGCTGTTAGGAATCGCTCCTTGAAAGGCGAGCGAGAGCGTCCTTCCGGGTGCATTGCACTGAGTCGAGTGCTCGCTCGGGACTTTGCTCTCGGGGCCAAGGCAAGAGGGCGTGCTTGCCCGCAGAACTGAGAACACGCTGTTGGGCAGAGCTGCAACTGACCGCTGGAGTTCAGCTCTCGCCGGACGGCAGAAGGCGAAGAACGAAGCCGCTTGCGAGCGGCGCAGTGCAGCGAAGAGCTCTCCGAATTCGCCGCTAGCTCCACGGTCCTTCTCAGCTGCGAGTAGCAGCGCTCGCAGTACACAGGGCTTCGCAAGGCCCGAAGACCCGGAGGGAAGTTTCGCACACGAAAATGTGCCAGGACAGAGACGTGTTCTACGTTGTCCCTTCTCGTCATGCAGTTTGTGCCTCTGCTGCTTCTGCTGTTAGGAATCGCTCCTTGAAAGACGAGCGAGAGCGTCCTTCCGGGTGCATTGCACTGAGTCGAGTGCTCGCTCGGGACTTTGCTCTCGGGGCCAAGGCAAGAGGGCGTGCTTGCCCGCAGAACTGAGAACACGCTGTTGGGCAGAGCTGCAACTGACCGCTGGAGTTCAGCTCTCGCCGGACGGCAGAAGGCGAAGAACGAAGCCGCTTGCGAGCGGCGCAGTGCAGCGAAGAGCTCTCCGAATTCGCCGCTAGCTCCACGGTCCTTCTCAGCTGCGAGTAGCAGCGCTCGCAGTACACAGGGCTTCGCAAGGCCCGAAGACCCGGAGGGAAGTTTCGCACACGAAAATGTGCCAGGACAGAGACGTGTTCTACGTTGTCCCTTCTCGTCATGCAGTTTGTGCCTCTGCTGCTTCTGCTGTTAGGAATCGCTCCTTGAAAGGCGAGCGAGAGCGTCCTTCCGGGTGCATTGCACTGAGTCGAGTGCTCGCTCGGGACTTTGCTCTCGGGGCCAAGGCAAGAGGGCGTGCTTGCCCGCAGAACTGAGAACACGCTGTTGGGCAGAGCTGCAACTGACCGCTGGAGTTCAGCTCTCGCCGGACGGCAGAAGGCGAAGAACGAAGCCGCTTGCGAGCGGCGCAGTGCAGCGAAGAGCTCTCCGAATTCGCCGCTAGCTCCACGGTCCTTCTCAGCTGCGAGTAGCAGCGCTCGCAGTACACAGAGCTTCGCAAGGCCCGAAGACCCGGAGGGAAGTATCGCACACGAAAATGTGCCAGGACAGAGACGTGTTCTACGTTGTCCCTTCTCGTCATGCAGTTTGTGCCTCTGCTGCTTCTGCTGTTAGGAATCGCTCCTTGAAAGACGAGCGAGAGCGTCCTTCTGGGTGCATTGCACTAAGTCGAATGCTCGCTCGGGACTTTGCTCTCGGGGCCAAGGCAAGAGGGCGTGCTTGCCCGCAGAACTGAGAACACGCTGTTGGGCAGAGCTGAAACTTACCGCTGGAGTTCAGCTCTCGCCGGACGGCAGAAGGCGAAGAACGAAGCCGCTTGCGAGCGGCGCAGTGCAGCGAAGAGCTCTCCGAATTCGCCGCTAGCTCCACGGTCCTTCTCAGCTGCGAGTAGCAGCGCTCGCAGTACACAGGGCTTCGCAAGGCCCGAAGACCCGGAGGGAAGTATCGCACACGAAAATGTGCCAGGACAGAGACGTGTTCTACGTTGTCCCTTCTCGTCATGCAGTTTGTGCCTCTGCTGCTTCTGCTGTTAGGAATCGCTCCTTGAAAGGCGAGCGAGAGCGTCCTTCCGAGTGCATTGCACTGAGTCGAGTGCTCGCTCGGGACTTTGCTCTCGGGGCCAAGGCAAGAGGGCGTGCTTGCCCGCAGAACTGAGAACACGCTGTTGGGCAGAGCTGCAACTGACCGCTGGAGTTCAGCTCTCGCCGGACGGCAGAAGGCGAAGAACGAAGCCGCTTGCGAGCGGCGCAGTGCAGCGAAGAGATCTCCGAATTCGCCGCTAGCTCCACGGTCCTTCTCAGCTGCGAGTAGCAGCGCTCGCAGTACACAGGGCTTCGCAAGGCCCGAAGACCCGGAGGGAAGTATCGCACACGAAAATGTGCCAGGACAGAGACGTGTTCTACGTTGTCCCTTCTCGTCATGCAGTTTGTGCCTCTGCTGCTTCTGCTGTTAGGAATCGCTCCTTGAAAGACGAGCGAGAGCGTCCTTCTGGGTGCATTGCACTGAGTCGAGTGCTCGCTCGGGGCTTTGCTCTCGGGGCCAAGGCAAGAGGGCGTGCTTGCCCGCAGAACTGAGAACACGCTGTTGGGCAGAGCTGCAACTGACCGCTGGAGTTCAGCTCTCGCCGGACGGCAGAAGGCGAAGAACGAAGCCGCTTGCGAGCGGCGCAGTGCAGCGAAGAGCTCTCCGAATTCGCCGCTAGCTCCACGGTCCTTCTCAGCTGCGAGTAGCAGCGCTCGCAGTACACAGGGCTTCGCAAGGCCCGAAGACCCGGAGGGAAGTATGGCACACGGAAATGTGCCAGGACAGAGACGTGTTCTACGTTGTCCCTTCTCGTCATGCAGTTTGTGCCTCTGCTGCTTCTGCTGTTAGGAATCGCTCCTTGAAAGACGAGCGAGAGCGTCCTTCCGGGTGCATTGCACTGAGTCGAGTGCTCGCTCGGGACTTTGCTCTCGGGGCCAAGGCAAGAGGGCGTGCTTGCCCGCAGAACTGAGAACACGCTGTTGGGCAGAGCTGCAACTGACCGCTGGAGTTCAGCTCTCGCCGGACGGCAGAAGGCGAAGAACGAAGCCGCTTGCGAGCGGCGCAGTGCAGCGAAGAGCTCTCCGAATTCGCCGCTAGCTCCACGGTCCTTCTCAGCTGCGAGTAGCAGCGCTCGCAGTACACAGGGCTTCGCAAGGCCCGAAGACCCGGAGGGAAGTATCGCACACGGAAATGTGCCAGGACAGAGACGTGTTCTACGTTGTCCCTTCTCGTCATGCAGTTTGTGCCTCTGCTGCTTCTGCTGTTAGGAATCGCTCCTTGAAAGGCGAGCGAGAGCGTCCTTCCGGGTGCATTGCACTGAGTCGAGTGCTCGCTCGGGACTTTGCACTCGGGGCCAAGGCAAGAGGGCGTGCTTGCCCGCAGAACTGAGAACACGCTGTTGGGCAGAGCTGCAACTGACCGCTGGAGTTCAGCTCTCGCCGGACGGCAGAAGGCGAAGAACGAAGCCGCTTGCGAGCGGCGCAGTGCAGCGAAGAGCTCTCCGAATTCGCCGCTAGCTCCACGGTCCTTCTCAGCTGCGAGTAGCAGCGCTCGCAGTACACAGGGCTTCGCAAGGCCCGAAGACCCGGAGGGAAGTATCGCACACGAAAATGTGCCAGGACAGAGACGTGTTCTACGTTGTCCCTTCTCGTCATGCAGTTTGTGCCTCTGCTGCTTCTGCTGTTAGGAATCGCTCCTTGAAAGACGAGCGAGAGCGTCCTTCCGGGTGCATTGCACTGAGTCGAGTGCTCGCTCGGGACATTGCTCTCGGGGCCAAGGCAAGAGGGCGTGCTTGCCCGCAGAACTGAGAACACGCTGTTGGGCAGAGCTGCAACTGACCGCTGGAGTTCAGCTCTCGCCGGACGGCAGAAGGCGAAGAACGAAGCCGCTTGCGAGCGGCGCAGTGCAGCGAAGAGCTCTCCGAATTCGCCGCTAGCTCCACGGTCCTTCTCAGCTGCGAGTAGCAGCGCTCGCAGTACACAGGGCTTCGCAAGGCCCGAAGACCCGGAGGGAAGTTTCGCACACGAAAATGTGCCAGGACAGAGACGTGTTCTACGTTGTCCCTTCTCGTCATGCAGTTTGTGCCTCTGCTGCTTCTGCTGTTAGGAATCGCTCCTTGAAAGACGAGCGAGAGCGTCCTTCCGGGTGCATTGCACTGAGTCGAGTGCTCGCTCGGGACTTTGCTCTCGGGGCCAAGGCAAGAGGGCGTGCTTGCCCGCAGAACTGAGAACACGCTGTTGGGCAGAGCTGCAACTGACCGCTGGAGTTCAGCTCTCGCCGGACGGCAGAAGGCGAAGAACGAAGCCGCTTGCGAGCGGCGCAGTGCAGCGAAGAGCTCTCCGAATTCGCCGCTAGCTCCACGGTCCTTCTCAGCTGCGAGTAGCAGCGCTCGCAGTACACAGAGCTTCGCAAGGCCCGAAGACCCGGAGGGAAGTATCGCACACGGAAATCTGCCAGGACAGAGACGTGTTCTACGTTGTCCCTTCTCGTCATACAGTTTGTGCCTCTGCTGCTTCTGCTGTTAGGAATCGCTCCTTGAAAGACGAGCGAGAGCGTCCTTCCGGGTGCATTGCACTGAGTCGAGTGCTCGCTCGGGACTTTGCTCTCGGGGCCAAGGCAAGAGGGCGTGCTTGCCCGCAGAACTGAGAACACGCTGTTGGGCAGAGCTGCAACTGACCGCTGGAGTTCAGCTCTCGCCGGACGGCAGAAGGCGAAGAACGAAGCCGCTTGCGAGCGGCGCAGTGCAGCGAAGAGCTCTCCGAATTCGCCGCTAGCTCCACGGTCCTTCTCAGCTGCGAGTAGCAGCGCTCGCAGTACACAGGGCTTCGCAAGGCCCGAAGACCCGGAGGGAAGTATCGCACACGAAAATGTGCCAGGACAGAGACGTGTTCTACGTTGTCCCTTCTCGTCATGCAGTTTGTGCCTCTGCTGCTTCTGCTGTTAGGAATCGCTCCTTGAAAGACGAGCGAGAGCGTCCTTCTGGGTGCATTGCACTGAGTCGAGTGCTCGCTCGGGACTTTGCTCTCGGGGCCAAGGCAAGAGGGCGTGCTTGCCCGCAGAACTGAGAACACGCTGTTGGGCAGAGCTGCAACTGACCGCTGGAGTTCAGCTCTCGCCGGACGGCAGAAGGCGAAGAACGAAGCCGCTTGCGAGCGGCGCAGTGCAGCGAAGAGCTCTCCGAATTCGCCGCTAGCTCCACGGTCCTTCTCAGCTGCGAGTAGCAGCGCTCGCAGTACACAGGGCTTCGCAAGGCCCGAAGACCCGGAGGGAAGTATCGCACACGAAAATGTGCCAGGACAGAGACGTGTTCTACGTTGTCCCTTCTCGTCATGCAGTTTGTGCCTCTGCTGCTTCTGCTGTTAGGAATCGCTCCTTGAAAGGCGAGCGAGAGCGTCCTTCTGGGTGCATTGCACTGAGTCGAGTGCTCGCTCGGGACTTTGCACTCGGGGCCAAGGCAAGAGGGCGTGCTTGCCCGCAGAACTGAGAACACGCTGTTGGGCAGAGCTGCAACTTACCGCTGGAGTTCAGCTCTCGCCGGACGGCAGAAGGCGAAGAACGAAGCCGCTTGCGAGCGGCGCAGTGCAGCGAAGAGCTCTCCGAATTCGCCGCTAGCTCCACGGTCCTTCTCAGCTGCGAGTAGCAGCGCTCGCAGTACACAGAGCTTCGCAAGGCCCGAAGACCCGGAGGGAAGTATCGCACACGAAAATGTGCCAGGACAGAGACGTGTTCTACGTTGTCCCTTCTCGTCATGCAGTTTGTGCCTCTGCTGCTTCTGCTGTTAGGAATCGCTCCTTGAAAGGCGAGCGAGAGCGTCCTTCCGGGTGCATTGCACTGAGTCGAGTGCTCGCTCGGGACTTTGCTCTCGGGGCCAAGGCAAGAGGGCGTGCTTGCCCGCAGAACTGAGAACACGCTGTTGGGCAGAGCTGCAACTGACCGCTGGAGTTCAGCTCTCGCCGGACGGCAGAAGGCGAAGAACGAAGCCGCTTGCGAGCGGCGCAGTGCAGCGAAGAGATCTCCGAATTCGCCGCTAGCTCCACGGTCCTTCTCAGCTGCGAGTAGCAGCGCTCGCAGTACACAGAGCTTCGCAAGGCCCGAAGACCCGGAGGGAAGTATCGCACACGAAAATGTGCCAGGACAGAGACGTGTTCTACGTTGTCCCTTCTCGTCATGCAGTTTGTGCCTCTGCTGCTTTTGCTGTAGGTAATCGCTCCTTGAAAGACGAGCGAGAGCGTCCTTCCGGGTGCATTGCACTGAGTCGAGTGCTCGCTCGGGACTTTGCTCTCGGGGCCAAGGCAAGAGGGCGTGCTTGCCCGCAGAACTGAGAACACGCTGTTGGGCAGAGCTGCAACTGACCGCTGGAGTTCAGCTCTCGCCGGACGGCAGAAGGCGAAGAACGAAGCCGCTTGCGAGCGGCGCAGTGCAGCGAAGAGCTCTCCGAATTCGCCGCTAGCTCCACGGTCCTTCTCAGCTGCGAGTAGCAGCGCTCGCAGTACACAGGGCTTCGCAAGGCCCGAAGACCCGGAGGGAAGTTTCGCACACGAAAATGTGCCAGGACAGAGACGTGTTCTACGTTGTCCCTTCTCGTCATGCAGTTTGTGCCTCTGCTGCTTCTGCTGTTAGGAATCGCTCCTTGAAAGACGAGCGAGAGCGTCCTTCCGGGTGCATTGCACTGAGTCGAGTGCTCGCTCGGGGCTTTGCTCTCGGGGCCAAGGCAAGAGGGCGTGCTTGCCCGCAGAACTGAGAACACGCTGTTGGGCAGAGCTGCAACTGACCGCTGGAGTTCAGCTCTCGCCGGACGGCAGAAGGCGAAGAACGAAGCCGCTTGCGAGCGGCGCAGTGCAGCGAAGAGCTCTCCGAATTCGCCGCTAGCTCCACGGTCCTTCTCAGCTGCGAGTAGCAGCGCTCGCAGTACACAGGGCTTCGCAAGGCCCGAAGACCCGGAGGGAAGTATCGCACACGGAAATGTGCCAGGACAGAGACGTGTTCTACGTTGTCCCTTCTCGTCATGCAGTTTGTGCCTCTGCTGCTTCTGCTGTTAGGAATCGCTCCTTGAAAGGCGAGCGAGAGCGTCCTTCCGGGTGCATTGCACTGAGTCGAGTGCTCGCTCGGGGCTTTGCTCTCGGGGCCAAGGCAAGAGGGCGTGCTTGCCCGCAGAACTGAGAACACGCTGTTGGGCAGAGCTGCAACTGACCGCTGGAGTTCAGCTCTCGCCGGACGGCAGAAGGCGACGAACGAAGCCGCTTGCGAGCGGCGCAGTGCAGCGAAGAGCTCTCCGAATTCGCCGCTAGCTCCACGGTCCTTCTCAGCTGCGAGTAGCAGCGCTCGCAGTACACAGAGCTTCGCAAGGCCCGAAGACCCGGAGGGAAGTATGGCACACGGAAATGTGCCAGGACAGAGACGTGTTCTACGTTGTCCCTTCTCGTCATGCAGTTTGTGCCTCTGCTGCTTCTGCTGTTAGGAATCGCTCCTTGAAAGGCGAGCGAGAGCGTCCTTCCGGGTGCATTGCACTGAGTCGAGTGCTCGCTCGGGACTTTGCACTCGGGGCCAAGGCAAGAGGGCGTGCTTGCCCGCAGAACTGAGAACACGCTGTTGGGCAGAGCTGCAACTGACCGCTGGAGTTCAGCTCTCGCCGGACGGCAGAAGGCGAAGAACGAAGCCGCTTGCGAGCGGCGCAGTGCAGCGAAGAGCTCTCCGAATTCGCCGCTAGCTCCACGGTCCTTCTCAGCTGCGAGTAGCAGCGCTCGCAGTACACAGGGCTTCGCAAGGCCCGAAGACCCGGAGGGAAGTATCGCACACGAAAATGTGCCAGGACAGAGACGTGTTCTACGTTGTCCCTTCTCGTCATGCAGTTTGTGCCTCTGCTGCTTCTGCTGTTAGGAATCGCTCCTTGAAAGACGAGCGAGAGCGTCCTTCCGGGTGCATTGCACTGAGTCGAGTGCTCCCTCGGGACTTTGCTCTCGGGGCCAAGGCAAGAGGGCGTGCTTGCCCGCAGAACTGAGAACACGCTGTTGGGCAGAGCTGCAACTGACCGCTGGAGTTCAGCTCTCGCCGGACGGCAGAAGGCGAAGAACGAAGCCGCTTGCGAGCGGCGCAGTGCAGCGAAGAGCTCTCCGAATTCGCCGCTAGCTCCACGGTCCTTCTCAGCTGCGAGTAGCAGCGCTCGCAGTACACAGGGCTTCGCAAGGCCCGAAGACCCGGAGGGAAGTTTCGCACACGAAAATGTGCCAGGACAGAGACGTGTTCTACGTTGTCCCTTCTCGTCATGCAGTTTGTGCCTCTGCTGCTTCTGCTGTTAGGAATCGCTCCTTGAAAGGCGAGCGAGAGCGTCCTTCCGGGTGCATTGCACTGAGTCGAGTGCTCGCTCGGGACTTTGCTCTCGGGGCCAAGGCAAGAGGGCGTGCTTGCCCGCAGAACTGAGAACACGCTGTTGGGCAGAGCTGCAACTGACCGCTGGAGTTCAGCTCTCGCCGGACGGCAGAAGGCGAAGAACGAAGCCGCTTGCGAGCGGCGCAGTGCAGCGAAGAGCTCTCCGAATTCGCCGCTAGCTCCACGGTCCTTCTCAGCTGCGAGTAGCAGCGCTCGCAGTACACAGGGCTTCGCAAGGCCCGAAGACCCGGAGGGAAGTTTCGCACACGAAAATGTGCCAGGACAGAGACGTGTTCTACGTTGTCCCTTCTCGTCATGCAGTTTGTGCCTCTGCTGCTTCTGCTGTTAGGAATCGCTCCTTGAAAGACGAGCGAGAGCGTCCTTCCGGGTGCATTGCACTGAGTCGAGTGCTCGCTCGGGACTTTGCTCTCGGGGCCAAGGCAAGAGGGCGTGCTTGCCCGCAGAACTGAGAACACGCTGTTGGGCAGAGCTGCAACTGACCGCTGGAGTTCAGCTCTCGCCGGACGGCAGAAGGCGAAGAACGAAGCCGCTTGCGAGCGGCGCAGTGCAGCGAAGAGCTCTCCGAATTCGCCGCTAGCTCCACGGTCCTTCTCAGCTGCGAGTAGCAGCGCTCGCAGTACACAGGGCTTCGCAAGGCCCGAAGACCCGGAGGGAAGTTTCGCACACGAAAATGTGCCAGGACAGAGACGTGTTCTACGTTGTCCCTTCTCGTCATGCAGTTTGTGCCTCTGCTGCTTCTGCTGTTAGGAATCGCTCCTTGAAAGGCGAGCGAGAGCGTCCTTCCGGGTGCATTGCACTGAGTCGAGTGCTCGCTCGGGACTTTGCTCTCGGGGCCAAGGCAAGAGGGCGTGCTTGCCCGCAGAACTGAGAACACGCTGTTGGGCAGAGCTGCAACTGACCGCTGGAGTTCAGCTCTCGCCGGACGGCAGAAGGCGAAGAACGAAGCCGCTTGCGAGCGGCGCAGTGCAGCGAAGAGCTCTCCGAATTCGCCGCTAGCTCCACGGTCCTTCTCAGCTGCGAGTAGCAGCGCTCGCAGTACACAGAGCTTCGCAAGGCCCGAAGACCCGGAGGGAAGTATCGCACACGAAAATGTGCCAGGACAGAGACGTGTTCTACGTTGTCCCTTCTCGTCATGCAGTTTGTGCCTCTGCTGCTTCTGCTGTTAGGAATCGCTCCTTGAAAGACGAGCGAGAGCGTCCTTCCGGGTGCATTGCACTAAGTCGAATGCTCGCTCGGGACTTTGCTCTCGGGGCCAAGGCAAGAGGGCGTGCTTGCCCGCAGAACTGAGAACACGCTGTTGGGCAGAGCTGAAACTTACCGCTGGAGTTCAGCTCTCGCCGGACGGCAGAAGGCGAAGAACGAAGCCGCTTGCGAGCGGCGCAGTGCAGCGAAGAGCTCTCCGAATTCGCCGCTAGCTCCACGGTCCTTCTCAGCTGCGAGTAGCAGCGCTCGCAGTACACAGGGCTTCGCAAGGCCCGAAGACCCGGAGGGAAGTATCGCACACGAAAATGTGCCAGGACAGAGACGTGTTCTACGTTGTCCCTTCTCGTCATGCAGTTTGTGCCTCTGCTGCTTCTGCTGTTAGGAATCGCTCCTTGAAAGGCGAGCGAGAGCGTCCTTCCGAGTGCATTGCACTGAGTCGAGTGCTCGCTCGGGACTTTGCTCTCGGGGCCAAGGCAAGAGGGCGTGCTTGCCCGCAGAACTGAGAACACGCTGTTGGGCAGAGCTGAAACTTACCGCTGGAGTTCAGCTCTCGCCGGACGGCAGAAGGCGAAGAACGAAGCCGCTTGCGAGCGGCGCAGTGCAGCGAAGAGCTCTCCGAATTCGCCGCTAGCTCCACGGTCCTTCTCAGCTGCGAGTAGCAGCGCTCGCAGTACACAGGGCTTCGCAAGGCCCGAAGACCCGGAGGGAAGTTTCGCACACGAAAATGTGCCAGGACAGAGACGTGTTCTACGTTGTCCCTTCTCGTCATGCAGTTTGTGCCTCTGCTGCTTCTGCTGTTAGGAATCGCTCCTTGAAAGGCGAGCGAGAGCGTCCTTCCGGGTGCATTGCACTGAGTCGAGTGCTCGCTCGGGACTTTGCTCTCGGGGCCAAGGCAAGAGGGCGTGCTTGCCCGCAGAACTGAGAACACGCTGTTGGGCAGAGCTGCAACTGACCGCTGGAGTTCAGCTCTCGCCGGACGGCAGAAGGCGAAGAACGAAGCCGCTTGCGAGCGGCGCAGTGCAGCGAAGAGCTCTCCGAATTCGCCGCTAGCTCCACGGTCCTTCTCAGCTGCGAGTAGCAGCGCTCGCAGTACACAGGGCTTCGCAAGGCCCGAAGACCCGGAGGGAAGTATCGCACACGAAAATGTGCCAGGACAGAGACGTGTTCTACGTTGTCCCTTCTCGTCATGCAGTTTGTGCCTCTGCTGCTTCTGCTGTTAGGAATCGCTCCTTGAAAGGCGAGCGAGAGCGTCCTTCCGGGTGCATTGCACTGACTCGAGTGCTCGCTCGGGACTTTGCTCTCGGGGCCAAGGCAAGAGGGCGTGCTTGCCCGCAGAACTGAGAACACGCTGTTGGGCAGAGCTGCAACTGACCGCTGGAGTTCAGCTCTCGCCGGACGGCAGAAGGCGAAGAACGAAGCCGCTTGCGAGCGGCGCAGTGCAGCGAAGAGCTCTCCGAATTCGCCGCTAGCTCCACGGTCCTTCTCAGCTGCGAGTAGCAGCGCTCGCAGTACACAGAGCTTCGCAAGGCCCGAAGACCCGGAGGGAAGTATGGCACACGGAAATCTGCCAGGACAGAGACGTGTTCTACGTTGTCCCTTCTCGTCATACAGTTTGTGCCTCTGCTGCTTCTGCTGTTAGGAATCGCTCCTTGAAAGACGAGCGAGAGCGTCCTTCCGGGTGCATTGCACTGAGTCGAGTGCTCGCTCGGGACTTTGCTCTCGGGGCCAAGGCAAGAGGGCGTGCTTGCCCGCAGAACTGAGAACACGCTGTTGGGCAGAGCTGCAACTGACCGCTGGAGTTCAGCTCTCGCCGGACGGCAGAAGGCGAAGAACGAAGCCGCTTGCGAGCGGCGCAGTGCAGCGAAGAGCTCTCCGAATTCGCCGCTAGCTCCACGGTCCTTCTCAGCTGCGAGTAGCAGCGCTCGCAGTACACAGGGCTTCGCAAGGCCCGAAGACCCGGAGGGAAGTATCGCACACGAAAATGTGCCAGGACAGAGACGTGTTCTACGTTGTCCCTTCTCGTCATGCAGTTTGTGCCTCTGCTGCTTCTGCTGTTAGGAATCGCTCCTTGAAAGACGAGCGAGAGCGTCCTTCTGGGTGCATTGCACTGAGTCGAGTGCTCGCTCGGGACTTTGCTCTCGGGGCCAAGGCAAGAGGGCGTGCTTGCCCGCAGAACTGAGAACACGCTGTTGGGCAGAGCTGCAACTGACCGCTGGAGTTCAGCTCTCGCCGGACGGCAGAAGGCGAAGAACGAAGCCGCTTGCGAGCGGCGCAGTGCAGCGAAGAGCTCTCCGAATTCGCCGCTAGCTCCACGGTCCTTCTCAGCTGCGAGTAGCAGCGCTCGCAGTACACAGGGCTTCGCAAGGCCCGAAGACCCGGAGGGAAGTATCGCACACGAAAATGTGCCAGGACAGAGACGTGTTCTACGTTGTCCCTTCTCGTCATGCAGTTTGTGCCTCTGCTGCTTCTGCTGTTAGGAATCGCTCCTTGAAAGGCGAGCGAGAGCGTCCTTCTGGGTGCATTGCACTGAGTCGAGTGCTCGCTCGGGACTTTGCTCTCGGGGCCAAGGCAAGAGGGCGTGCTTGCCCGCAGAACTGAGAACACGCTGTTGGGCAGAGCTGAAACTTACCGCTGGAGTTCAGCTCTCGCCGGACGGCAGAAGGCGAAGAACGAAGCCGCTTGCGAGCGGCGCAGTGCAGCGAAGAGCTCTCCGAATTCGCCGCTAGCTCCACGGTCCTTCTCAGCTGCGAGTAGCAGCGCTCGCAGTACACAGGGCTTCGCAAGGCCCGAAGACCCGGAGGGAAGTATCGCACACGAAAATGTGCCAGGACAGAGACGTGTTCTACGTTGTCCCTTCTCGTCATGCAGTTTGTGCCTCTGCTGCTTCTGCTGTTAGGAATCGCTCCTTGAAAGGCGAGCGAGAGCGTCCTTCCGGGTGCATTGCACTGAGTCGAGTGCTCGCTCGGGACTTTGCTCTCGGGGCCAAGGCAAGAGGGCGTGCTTGCCCGCAGAACTGAGAACACGCTGTTGGGCAGAGCTGCAACTGACCGCTGGAGTTCAGCTCTCGCCGGACGGCAGAAGGCGAAGAACGAAGCCGCTTGCGAGCGGCGCAGTGCAGCGAAGAGATCTCCGAATTCGCCGCTAGCTCCACGGTCCTTCTCAGCTGCGAGTAGCAGCGCTCGCAGTACACAGGGCTTCGCAAGGCCCGAAGACCCGGAGGGAAGTATCGCACACGAAAATGTGCCAGGACAGAGACGTGTTCTACGTTGTCCCTTCTCGTCATGCAGTTTGTGCCTCTGCTGCTTCTGCTGTTAGGAATCGCTCCTTGAAAGACGAGCGAGAGCGTCCTTCCGGGTGCATTGCACTGAGTCGAGTGCTCGCTCGGGGCTTTGCTCTCGGGGCCAAGGCAAGAGGGCGTGCTTGCCCGCAGAACTGAGAACACGCTGTTGGGCAGAGCTGCAACTGACCGCTGGAGTTCAGCTCTCGCCGGACGGCAGAAGGCGAAGAACGAAGCCGCTTGCGAGCGGCGCAGTGCAGCGAAGAGCTCTCCGAATTCGCCGCTAGCTCCACGGTCCTTCTCAGCTGCGAGTAGCAGCGCTCGCAGTACACAGGGCTTCGCAAGGCCCGAAGACCCGGAGGGAAGTATGGCACACGGAAATGTGCCAGGACAGAGACGTGTTCTACGTTGTCCCTTCTCGTCATGCAGTTTGTGCCTCTGCTGCTTCTGCTGTTAGGAATCGCTCCTTGAAAGACGAGCGAGAGCGTCCTTCCGGGTGCATTGCACTGAGTCGAGTGCTCGCTCGGGACTTTGCTCTCGGGGCCAAGGCAAGAGGGCGTGCTTGCCCGCAGAACTGAGAACACGCTGTTGGGCAGAGCTGCAACTGACCGCTGGAGTTCAGCTCTCGCCGGACGGCAGAAGGCGAAGAACGAAGCCGCTTGCGAGCGGCGCAGTGCAGCGAAGAGCTCTCCGAATTCGCCGCTAGCTCCACGGTCCTTCTCAGCTGCGAGTAGCAGCGCTCGCAGTACACAGAGCTTCGCAAGGCCCGAAGACCCGGAGGGAAGTATGGCACACGGAAATCTGCCAGGACAGAGACGTGTTCTACGTTGTCCCTTCTCGTCATACAGTTTGTGCCTCTGCTGCTTCTGCTGTTAGGAATCGCTCCTTGAAAGACGAGCGAGAGCGTCCTTCCGGGTGCATTGCACTGAGTCGAGTGCTCGCTCGGGACTTTGCTCTCGGGGCCAAGGCAAGAGGGCGTGCTTGCCCGCAGAACTGAGAACACGCTGTTGGGCAGAGCTGCAACTGACCGCTGGAGTTCAGCTCTCGCCGGACGGCAGAAGGCGAAGAACGAAGCCGCTTGCGAGCGGCGCAGTGCAGCGAAGAGCTCTCCGAATTCGCCGCTAGCTCCACGGTCCTTCTCAGCTGCGAGTAGCAGCGCTCGCAGTACACAGGGCTTCGCAAGGCCCGAAGACCCGGAGGGAAGTATCGCACACGAAAATGTGCCAGGACAGAGACGTGTTCTACGTTGTCCCTTCTCGTCATGCAGTTTGTGCCTCTGCTGCTTCTGCTGTTAGGAATCGCTCCTTGAAAGACGAGCGAGAGCGTCCTTCTGGGTGCATTGCACTGAGTCGAGTGCTCGCTCGGGACTTTGCTCTCGGGGCCAAGGCAAGAGGGCGTGCTTGCCCGCAGAACTGAGAACACGCTGTTGGGCAGAGCTGCAACTGACCGCTGGAGTTCAGCTCTCGCCGGACGGCAGAAGGCGAAGAACGAAGCCGCTTGCGAGCGGCGCAGTGCAGCGAAGAGCTCTCCGAATTCGCCGCTAGCTCCACGGTCCTTCTCAGCTGCGAGTAGCAGCGCTCGCAGTACACAGGGCTTCGCAAGGCCCGAAGACCCGGAGGGAAGTATCGCACACGAAAATGTGCCAGGACAGAGACGTGTTCTACGTTGTCCCTTCTCGTCATGCAGTTTGTGCCTCTGCTGCTTCTGCTGTTAGGAATCGCTCCTTGAAAGGCGAGCGAGAGCGTCCTTCTGGGTGCATTGCACTGAGTCGAGTGCTCGCTCGGGACTTTGCACTCGGGGCCAAGGCAAGAGGGCGTGCTTGCCCGCAGAACTGAGAACACGCTGTTGGGCAGAGCTGAAACTTACCGCTGGAGTTCAGCTCTCGCCGGACGGCAGAAGGCGAAGAACGAAGCCGCTTGCGAGCGGCGCAGTGCAGCGAAGAGCTCTCCGAATTCGCCGCTAGCTCCACGGTCCTTCTCAGCTGCGAGTAGCAGCGCTCGCAGTACACAGAGCTTCGCAAGGCCCGAAGACCCGGAGGGAAGTATCGCACACGAAAATGTGCCAGGACAGAGACGTGTTCTACGTTGTCCCTTCTCGTCATGCAGTTTGTGCCTCTGCTGCTTCTGCTGTTAGGAATCGCTCCTTGAAAGACGAGCGAGAGCGTCCTTCTGGGTGCATTGCACTGAGTCGAGTGCTCGCTCGGGACTTTGCTCTCGGGGCCAAGGCAAGAGGGCGTGCTTGCCCGCAGAACTGAGAACACGCTGTTGGGCAGAGCTGCAACTGACCGCTGGAGTTCAGCTCTCGCCGGACGGCAGAAGGCGAAGAACGAAGCCGCTTGCGAGCGGCGCAGTGCAGCGAAGAGATCTCCGAATTCGCCGCTAGCTCCACGGTCCTTCTCAGCTGCGAGTAGCAGCGCTCGCAGTACACAGGGCTTCGCAAGGCCCGAAGACCCGGAGGGAAGTATCGCACACGAAAATGTGCCAGGACAGAGACGTGTTCTACGTTGTCCCTTCTCGTCATGCAGTTTGTGCCTCTGCTGCTTCTGCTGTTAGGAATCGCTCCTTGAAAGACGAGCGAGAGCGTCCTTCTGGGTGCATTGCACTGAGTCGAGTGCTCGCTCGGGGCTTTGCTCTCGGGGCCAAGGCAAGAGGGCGTGCTTGCCCGCAGAACTGAGAACACGCTGTTGGGCAGAGCTGCAACTGACCGCTGGAGTTCAGCTCTCGCCGGACGGCAGAAGGCGAAGAACGAAGCCGCTTGCGAGCGGCGCAGTGCAGCGAAGAGCTCTCCGAATTCGCCGCTAGCTCCACGGTCCTTCTCAGCTGCGAGTAGCAGCGCTCGCAGTACACAGGGCTTCGCAAGGCCCGAAGACCCGGAGGGAAGTATGGCACACGGAAATGTGCCAGGACAGAGACGTGTTCTACGTTGTCCCTTCTCGTCATGCAGTTTGTGCCTCTGCTGCTTCTGCTGTTAGGAATCGCTCCTTGAAAGACGAGCGAGAGCGTCCTTCCGGGTGCATTGCACTGAGTCGAGTGCTCGCTCGGGACTTTGCTCTCGGGGCCAAGGCAAGAGGGCGTGCTTGCCCGCAGAACTGAGAACACGCTGTTGGGCAGAGCTGCAACTGACCGCTGGAGTTCAGCTCTCGCCGGACGGCAGAAGGCGAAGAACGAAGCCGCTTGCGAGCGGCGCAGTGCAGCGAAGAGCTCTCCGAATTCGCCGCTAGCTCCACGGTCCTTCTCAGCTGCGAGTAGCAGCGCTCGCAGTACACAGGGCTTCGCAAGGCCCGAAGACCCGGAGGGAAGTATCGCACACGGAAATGTGCCAGGACAGAGACGTGTA
>NW_028276576.1:0-12500 GCF_052056855.1 Sturnus vulgaris
CGGCCTTTGGACGTGGCGGCCGAATGCTGGGTAGACCTGTTGCCCTCGGCCGGCCTTTGGACGTGGCGGCCGAATGCTGGGTAGACCTGTTGCCCTCGGCCGGCCTTTGGACGTGGCGGCCGAATGCTGGGTAGACCTGTTGCCCTCGGCCGGCCTTTGTACGTGGCGGCCGAATGCTGGGTAGACCTGTTGCCCTCGGCCGGCCTTTGGACGTGGCGGCCTAATGCTGGGTAGACCTGTTGCCCTCGGCCGGCCTTTGGACGTGGCGGCCGAATGCTGGGTAGACCTGTTGCCCTCGGCCGGCCTTTGGACGTGGCGGCCGAATGCTGGGTAGACCTGTTGCCCTCGGCCGGCAGTGTTACCGGCCGGCCTAATGCTGGGTAGACCTGTTGCCCTCGGCCCGCCGTGTTACCGGCCAGCCGAATGCTGGGTAGACCTGTTGCCCTCGGCCGGCCTTTGTACCTGACGGCCGAATGCTGGGTAGACCTGTTGCCCTCTGCCGGCCGTCTTTCCGGCTGGCCTAATGCTGGGTAGAACTGTTGCCCTCGGCCGGCCCTGGTACCGGCCGGCCTAATGCTGGGTAGACCTGTTGCCCTCGGCCGGTCTTTGTCTCTGGCCGCCCGCGGCGTGGTAGTCCTGTTACCGTCGGCCGGCCTTGCAGCCCGGCCGCCGCGCGATGGCGCCCCGTCTCTTCCATCGGACGCGCGGCCCCCTTGTCGTCTCTGCAGCGGCGAGCACGCCTTCGGCGGTCGGCCTGCACGTCCGGCATGACCGCGGGCACTGGCAGCCCAGCAGGCAGCCCTGCTCTCGCGTCTTCTTCCCCCCGGCGAAAGGCGGGGCGTGAAGGCGGGCGACTTTCGGTCCCAGCCGTGCCCAGGTGTCCCTGCCGGCTCCGTGCGCCAGCATCCACTGGCGAGCTCCGCCGGCCTCTTCCCCAGCCGCGGCCCCTGTCCGCTCCGCCGTCATGGTGCCGGCACCCCACTTCCCCAAGCGCTCCCCGACAGGAGCAGGCAGCGTTGTCGCGCCCCCTCCCCGTGCTCGAATGGACCGCGGCCCTGCTCCGGGCTTCATTTCTGCAGCGCGCTCGCTCGCTCGCTCGCGCGCTCCCTCCCTCCCCCCCCCCTCCCCCCTCCCCCCGGCCGCCCGCCCGCCGCGCTGCCGCCCTGCCGCAGGCTTGAGCGGCGCCGGGGCGGAGGAGGAAGGAACGCCACCAAAGCAAAAGGCTCCGAGAAAGCTGAACAGAGAGCTTCTTTGACCAGGGACAGACGGCGCCAATCATCCCGCCGCCATCCCTGCTTGTGCACCAGGCTCTCCGCCTGCCGACCTCGGCATCAGCCTCCCGCCGCCGCCGTGTAAACTGCCCGGTGGGACCGTGGGCGGGGGCAGGAAGAGGCTGAAAGTGCTGCCAGGGAGGCTGATGGCGGAGGGCGGGGTCGCCCCCAACCGACAATGGGCAGGGCCCGAGGCAGTCTGAAAGCGCTGCCAGGGAGGCTGAGGGCGGGGGGCGGGGCGCCCCCAACCGACAATGGGCAGGGCCCGAGGCAGTCTGAAAGCGCTGCCAGGGAGGCTGAGGGCGGGGGGCGGGGCGCCCCCAGCCGACAATGGGCAGGGGCCCGAGAGAGTCTGAAAGCGCTGCCAGGGAGGCTGACGGCGGGGGGCAGGGCGCCCCCAGCCGACAATGGGCAGGGGCGGGGAAAGTCTGAAAGCGCTGCATGGGAGGTTGATGGCGGAGGGCGGGCTCGCCCCCAGCGTTAATGGGTGGCTGCGGAAGACGGGGCAGGGACAGGGAGAGGGCAGGCGGCTTCGTGCCGGCCCCGGGCGCCTCGACAGCGAGCCCTCACGGCCCCCCAAACCCGCGCCGAGGCCCCAAGAGCTCTGCAGACCTTCCGCGGAAGAACCGGCCCGAAAGCGGCCACCCGCTTGCCGACGGCGGCGCCGGTCGCCTCGATGCAGCCGCCTCCGTGGGGCGGGAAGGGGCAGGGCGAGTTGTGCCAGGGCGCGGCGGCTTTGGGCCGAGTTTCGCTGCACGTACGTGCTTCCCCTGGCTGTGCTGCGGCCCGTGAGGTTCTGTTTTGTGGGGGGGGGGGCTCTGTAGGTAGGGTCTCTGGGGGACGGGGGAGGAGGCGTGGGGTAGGGAGGACGCCGTTTGGGGGGGTCAGTGTGTCAGCAGGGCGAGAACCGGGCACAGGCCCTCCGTCAGCTCGGCTGTGGGCCCAAAGGGATCACAAATAAGATTTGGCAAGAGTTTTGTTTTCCGGAAAAGATTTTCTTTCCGAGTAAATAGAAGAGGCAATCATTCAAAAAAGGCAAAGAGGAAATGAAACAAATCAAATCAAATCAAAACAAAACAAAACAAAACAAAACGAAATAAAATAAAATAATAAAATGAAATGAAAAGAAATGAAATGAAATGATGAAATAAAATGTTGTCGAAAATATGTCTTGGTCTTGAAATCGATTCTGCCGGGCGGGGCAAGGCTGCTGGAGCACTTGGGCTCCGGAGCGTTAAGAGGCTGTGGGGTTTCCCCGGCTCCGAGATGGTACAAGGATGCCTCGTCTACCCGGATCCGCGAAACGTGGCCCGTCCCGCGGCGGCCAGGTCGACGCGGCTCCGGGGCCGGTGGCGTGGGACCGCCGTCGCCGGCGAAGGCGCAGCGGCGGCGGCCGTGGCCGCGACGACCAGGTCTACACGACTCCGGGAAACTTGGCCGGTCCCGCGGCGGCCAGGTCTACTGGGCTCCGGGATGGGCGGCCGCCGTGGCCGCGGCGACCAGGTCTACCCGCCTCCGGGACCGGCGGCGTGGGTCCGCCGTCGAGGGCGAGGGCGCTGCGACGGCCGCGGCGACCGGGTCTACCTAGCTCCGGTGCGACCCGGGCTGCGTGCAGCATGGCGAAGGTAGACCTGTGGTCCGCATCACGGCGTGGGCAGACCTGGTGTCCGCAGCATGGAGCGGGTAGACATGTTGTCCGCCGCATGGAGTGGGTAGACCTGTTGTCCGCGTAATGGAGTAGTTAGACCTGGTGTCCGCAGCTTGGAGTGGGTAGACCTGTTGTCCGCAGCAAGCCGTGGGTAGACCGGTTGTCCGCAGCAAGCCGTGGGTAGACCTGGTGTCCGCAGCATGCCCTGGGTAGACCTGGTGTCCGCAGCTTGGTAGACCTGTTGCCCGATTCATGCCCTGGGTAGACCTGTTGTCCGCAGCAAGCCGTGGGTAGACCTGGTGTCCGCAGCATGCCCTGGGTAGACCTGGTGTCCGCAGCTTGGTAGACCTGTTGCCCGTTTCATGGCTGGGTAGACCTGGTGTCCGCAGCATGCCCTGGGTAGACCTGGTGTCCGCAGCTTGGTAGACCTGTTGCCCGTTTCATGGCTGGGTAGACCTGGTGTCCGCAGCAAGCCGTGAGTAGACCTGTTGCCCGTTTCATGGCTGGGTAGACCTGGTGTCCGCAGCATGCCCTGGGTAGACCTGGTGTCCGCAGCTTGGTAGACCTGTTGCCCGTTTCATGGCTGGGTAGACCTGGTGTCCGCAGCAAGCCGTGAGTAGACCTGTTGCCCGTTTCATAGCTGGGTAGACCTGGTGTCCGCAGCATGCCCTGGGTAGACCTGGTGTCCGCAGCTTGGTAGACCTGTTGCCCGTTTCATGGCTGGGTAGACCTGTTGTCCGCAGCAAGCCGTGGGTAGACCTGGTGCCCGCAGCTTGGTAGACCTGTTGCCCGATTCATGGCTGGGTAGACCTGTTGTCCGCAGCATTGAGTTGGTAGACCTGGTGTCCGCAGCATGCCCTGGGTAGACCTGGTGTCCGCAGCTTGGTAGACCTGTTGCCCGTTTCATGGCTGGGTAGACCTGTTGTCCGCAGCATTGAGTTGGTAGACCTGGTGTCCGCAGCATGCCCTGGGTAGACCTGGTGTCCGCAGCTTGGTAGACCTGTTGCCCGTTTCATGGCTGGGTAGACCTGGTGTCCGCAGCAAGCCGTGAGTAGACCTGTTGCCCGTTTCATGGCTGGGTAGACCTGGTGTCCGCAGCATGCCCTGGGTAGACCTGGTGTCCGCAGCTTGGTAGACCTGTTGCCCGTTTCATGGCTGGGTAGACCTGGTGTCCGCAGCAAGCCGTGAGTAGACCTGTTGCCCGTTTCATGGCTGGGTAGACCTGGTGTCCGCAGCATGCCCTGGGTAGACCTGGTGTCCGCAGCTTGGTAGACCTGTTGCCCGTTTCATGGCTGGGTAGACCTGGTGTCCGCAGCATGCCCTGGGTAGACCTGGTGTCCGCAGCTTGGTAGACCTGTTGCCCGATTCATGGCTGGGTAGACCTGTTGTCCGCAGCATTGAGTTGGTAGACCTGGTGTCCGCAGCATGCCCTGGGTAGACCTGGTGTCCGCAGCTTGGTAGACCTGTTGCCCGTTTCATGGCTGGGTAGACCTGTTGTCCGCAGCATTGAGTTGGTAGACCTGGTGTCCGCAGCATGCCCTGGGTAGACCTGGTGTCCGCAGCTTGGTAGACCTGTTGCCCGTTTCATGGCTGGGTAGACCTGGTGTCCGCAGCAAGCCGTGAGTAGACCTGTTGCCCGTTTCATGGCTGGGTAGACCTGGTGTCCGCAGCATGCCCTGGGTAGACCTGGTGTCCGCAGCTTGGTAGACCTGTTGCCCGATTCATGCCTGGGTAGACCTGGTGTCCGCAGCAAGCCGTGAGTAGACCTGTTGCCCGTTTCATGGCTGGGTAGACCTGGTGTCCGCAGCATGCCCTGGGTAGACCTGGTGTCCGCAGCTTGGTAGACCTGTTGCCCGTTTCATGGCTGGGTAGACCTGGTGTCCGCAGCAAGCCGTGGGTAGACCTGGTGTCCGCAGCCTGGTAGACCTGTTGCCCGATTCATGCCTGGGTAGACCTGTTGTCCGCAGCATTGAGTTGGTAGACCTGGTGTCCGCAGCATGCCCTGGGTAGACCTGGTGTCCGCAGCATTGAGTGGGTAGACCTGTTGCCCGTTTCATGGCTGGGTAGACCTGTTGTCCGCAGCTTGGTAGACCTGTTGCCCGTTTCATGGCTGGGTAGACCTGGTGTCCGCAGCAAGCCGTGAGTAGACCTGTTGCCCGTTTCATGGCTGGGTAGACCTGGTGTCCGCAGCATGCCCTGGGTAGACCTGGTGTCCGCAGCTTGGTAGACCTGTTGCCCGATTCATGGCTGGGTAGACCTGTTGTCCGCAGCATTGAGTTGGTAGACCTGGTGTCCGCAGCATGCCCTGGGTAGACCTGGTGTCCGCAGCTTGGTAGACCTGTTGCCCGTTTCATGGCTGGGTAGACCTGTTGTCCGCAGCATTGAGTTGGTAGACCTGGTGTCCGCAGCATGCCCTGGGTAGACCTGGTGTCCGCAGCTTGGTAGACCTGTTGCCCGTTTCATGGCTGGGTAGACCTGTTGTCCGCAGCATTGAGTTGGTAGACCTGGTGTCCGCAGCATGCCCTGGGTAGACCTGGTGTCCGCAGCTTGGTAGACCTGTTGCCCGTTTCATGGCTGGGTAGACCTGTTGTCCGCAGCTTGGTAGACCTGTTGCCCGTTTCATGGCGGGGTAGACCTGGTGTCCGCAGCAAGCCGTGAGTAGACCTGTTGCCCGTTTCATGGCTGGGTAGACCTGGTGTCCGCAGCATGCCCTGGGTAGACCTGGTGTCCGCAGCTTGGTAGACCTGTTGCCCGTTTCATGCCTGGGTAGACCTGGTGTCCGCAGCATGCCCTGGGTAGACCTGGTGTCCGCAGCTTGGTAGACCTGTTGCCCGTTTCATGGCTGGGTAGACCTGTTGTCCGCAGCATTGAGTGGGTAGACCTGTTGCCCGTTTCATGGCTGGGTAGACCTGGTGTCCGCAGCAAGCCGTGGGTAGACCTGGTGTCCGCAGCTTGGTAGACCTGTTGCCCGATTCATGCCTGGGTAGACCTGTTGTCCGCAGCATTGAGTTGGTAGACCTGGTGTCCGCTGCATACCCTGGGTAGACCTGGTGTCCGCAGCTTGGTAGACCTGTTGCCCGTTTCATGGCTGGGTAGACCTGTTGTCCGCAGCATTGAGTTGGTAGACCTGTTGCCCGTTTCATGGCTGGGTAGACCTGTTGTCCGCAGCTTGGTAGACCTGTTGCCCGATTCATGGCTGGGTAGACCTGGTGTCCGCAGCAAGCCGTGAGTAGACCTGTTGCCCGTTTCATGGCTGGGTAGACCTGGTGTCCGCAGCATGCCCTGGGTAGACCTGGTGTCCGCAGCTTGGTAGACCTGTTGCCCGTTTCATGGCTGGGTAGACCTGGTGTCCGCAGCAAGCCGTGAGTAGACCTGTTGCCCGTTTCATGGCTGGGTAGACCTGTTGTCCGCAGCAAGCCGTGGGTAGACCTGGTGTCCGCAGCTTGGTAGACCTGTTGCCCGTTTCATGGCTGGGTAGACCTGGTGTCCGCAGCATTGAGTTGGTAGACCTGGTGTCCGCTGCATACCCTGGGTAGACCTGGTGTCCGCAGCTTGGTAGACCTGTTGCCCGTTTCATGGCTGGGTAGACCTGTTGTCCGCAGCATTGAGTTGGTAGACCTGTTGCCCGTTTCATGGCTGGGTAGACCTGTTGTCCGCAGCTTGGTAGACCTGTTGCCCGATTCATGGCTGGGTAGACCTGGTGTCCGCAGCAAGCCGTGAGTAGACCTGTTGCCCGTTTCATGGCTGGGTAGACCTGTTGTCCGCAGCAAGCCGTGGGTAGACCTGGTGTCCGCAGCTTGGTAGACCTGTTGCCCGTTTCATGGCTGCGTAGACCTGGTGTCCGCAGCATGCCCTGGGTAGACCTGGTGTCCGCAGCTTGGTAGACCTGTTGCCCGTTTCATGGCTGGGTAGACCTGTTGTCCGCAGCATTGAGTTGGTAGACCTGTTGCCCGTTTCATGGCTGGGTAGACCTGTTGTCCGCAGCTTGGTAGACCTGTTGCCCGATTCATGGCTGGGTAGACCTGGTGTCCGCAGCAAGCCGTGAGTAGACCTGTTGCCCGTTTCATGGCTGGGTAGACCTGTTGTCCGCAGCAAGCCGTGGGTAGACCTGGTGTCCGCAGCTTGGTAGACCTGTTGCCCGTTTCATGGCTGGGTAGACCTGGTGTCCGCAGCATGCCCTGGGTAGACCTGGTGTCCGCAGCTTGGTAGACCTGTTGCCCGTTTCATGGCTGGGTAGACCTGGTGTCCGCAGCATGCCCTGGGTAGACCTGGTGTCCGCAGCTTGGTAGACCTGTTGCCCGTTTCATGGCTGGGTAGACCTGTTGTCCGCAGCAAGCCGTGGGTAGACCTGGTGTCCGCAGCTTGGTAGACCTGTTGCCCGATTCATGCCTGGGTAGACCTGTTGTCCGCAGCAAGCCGTGGGTAGACCTGGTGTCCGCAGCTTGGTAGACCTGTTGCCCGTTTCATGGCTGGGTAGACCTGTTGTCCGCAGCATTGAGTTGGTAGACCTGTTGCCCGTTTCATGGCTGGGTAGACCTGGTGTCCGCAGCATTGAGTGAGTAGACCTGTTGCCCGTTTCATGGCTGGGTAGACCTGGTGTCCGCAGCAAGCCGTGAGTAGACCTGTTGCCCGTTTCATGGCTGGGTAGACCTGGTGTCCGCAGCATGCCCTGGGTAGACCTGGTGTCCGCAGCTTGGTAGACCTGTTGCCCGTTTCATGGCTGGGTAGACCTGTTGTCCGCAGCATTGAGTTGGTAGACCTGTTGTCCGCAGCAAGCCGTGGGTAGACCTGGTGTCCGCAGCATGCCCTGGGTAGACCTGGTGTCCGCAGCTTGGTAGACCTGTTGCCCGTTTCATGGCTGGGTAGACCTGTTGTCCGCAGCAAGCCGTGGGTAGACCTGGTGTCCGCAGCATTGAGTGAGTAGACCTGTTGCCCGTTTCATGGCTGGGTAGACCTGGTGTCCGCAGCAAGCCGTGAGTAGACCTGTTGCCCGTTTCATGGCTGGGTAGACCTGGTGTCCGCAGCATGCCCTGGGTAGACCTGGTGTCCGCAGCTTGGTAGACCTGTTGCCCGTTTCATGGCTGGGTAGACCTGTTGTCCGCAGCAAGCCGTGGGTAGACCTGGTGTCCGCAGCTTGGTAGACCTGTTGCCCGTTTCATGGCTGGGTAGACCTGTTGTCCGCAGCATTGAGTTGGTAGACCTGTTGTCCGCAGCAAGCCGTGGGTAGACCTGGTGTCCGCAGCATGCCCTGGGTAGACCTGGTGTCCGCAGCTTGGTAGACCTGTTGCCCGATTCATGCCTGGGTAGACCTGGTGTCCGCAGCAAGCCGTGGGTAGACCTGGTGTCCGCAGCATGCCCTGGGTAGACCTGGTGTCCGCAGCTTGGTAGACCTGTTGCCCGTTTCATGGCTGGGTAGACCTGGTGTCCGCAGCAAGCCGTGAGTAGACCTGTTGCCCGATTCATGGCTGGGTAGACCTGTTGTCCGCAGCATGCCCTGGGTAGACCTGGTGTCCGCAGCTTGGTAGACCTATTGCCCGTTTCATGGCTGGGTAGACCTGGTGTCCGCAGCAAGCCGTGAGTAGACCTGTTGCCCGTTTCATGGCTGGGTAGACCTGGTGTCCGCAGCATGCCCTGGGTAGACCTGGTGTCCGCAGCTTGGTAGACCTGTTGCCCGTTTCAAGGCTGGGTAGACCTGGTGTCCGCAGCTTGGTAGACCTGTTGCCCGTTTCATGGCTGGGTAGACCTGTTGTCCGCAGCTTGGTAGACCTGTTGCCCGTTTCATGGCTGGGTAGACCTGGTGTCCGCAGCATGCCCTGGGTAGACCTGGTGTCCGCAGCTTGGTAGACCTGTTGCCCGTTTCATGGCTGGGTAGACCTGTTGTCCGCAGCAAGCCGTGAGTAGACCGGTTGCCCGTTTCATGGCTGGGTAGACCTGTTGTCCGCAGCATGCCCTGGGTAGACCTGGTGTCCGCAGCTTGGTAGACCTGTTGCCCGTTTCATGCCTGGGTAGACCTGTTGTCCGCAGCATTGAGTGGGTAGACCTGTTGCCCGTTTCATGGCTGGGTAGACCTGGTGTCCGCAGCAAGCCGTGGGTAGACCTGGTGTCCGCAGCTTGGTAGACCTGTTGCCCGTTTCATGGCTGGGTAGACCTGTTGTCCGCAGCATTGAGTTGGTAGACCTGGTGTCCGCTGCATACCCTGGGTAGACCTGGTGTCCGCAGCTTGGTAGACCTGTTGCCCGTTTCATGGCTGGGTAGACCTGTTGTCCGCAGCATTGAGTTGGTAGACCTGTTGCCCGTTTCATGGCTGGGTAGACCTGTTGTCCGCAGCTTGGTAGACCTGTTGCCCGATTCATGGCTGGGTAGACCTGGTGTCCGCAGCAAGCCGTGAGTAGACCTGTTGCCCGTTTCATGGCTGGGTAGACCTGTTGTCCGCAGCAAGCCGTGGGTAGACCTGGTGTCCGCAGCTTGGTAGACCTGTTGCCCGTTTCATGGCTGGGTAGACCTGTTGTCCGCAGCAAGCCGTGGGTAGACCTGGTGTCCGCAGCTTGGTAGACCTGTTGCCCGATTCATGCCTGGGTAGACCTGTTGTCCGCAGCAAGCCGTGGGTAGACCTGGTGTCCGCAGCTTGGTAGACCTGTTGCCCGTTTCATGGCTGGGTAGACCTGTTGTCCGCAGCATTGAGTTGGTAGACCTGTTGCCCGTTTCATGGCTGGGTAGACCTGGTGTCCGCAGCATTGAGTGAGTAGACCTGTTGCCCGTTTCATGGCTGGGTAGACCTGGTGTCCGCAGCAAGCCGTGAGTAGACCTGTTGCCCGTTTCATGGCTGGGTAGACCTGGTGTCCGCAGCATGCCCTGGGTAGACCTGGTGTCCGCAGCTTGGTAGACCTGTTGCCCGTTTCATGGCTGGGTAGACCTGGTGTCCGCAGCAAGCCGTGGGTAGACCTGGTGTCCGCAGCTTGGTAGACCTGTTGCCCGTTTCATGGCTGGGTAGACCTGTTGTCCGCAGCATTGAGTTGGTAGACCTGTTGTCCGCAGCAAGCCGTGGGTAGACCTGGTGTCCGCAGCATGCCCTGGGTAGACCTGGTGTCCGCAGCTTGGTAGACCTGTTGCCCGATTCATGCCTGGGTAGACCTGTTGTCCGCAGCAAGCCGTGGGTAGACCTGGTGTCCGCAGCATGCCCTGGGTAGACCTGGTGTCCGCAGCTTGGTAGACCTGTTGCCCGTTTCATGGCTGGGTAGACCTGGTGTCCGCAGCAAGCCGTGAGTAGACCTGTTGCCCGATTCATGGCTGGGTAGACCTGGTGTCCGCAGCATGCCCTTGGTAGACCTGGTGTCCGCAGCAAGCCGTGAGTAGACCTGTTGCCCGTTTCATGGCTGGGTAGACCTGGTGTCCGCAGCATGCCCTGGGTAGACCTGGTGTCCGCAGCTTGGTAGACCTGTTGCCCGTTTCAAGGCTGGGTAGACCTGGTGTCCGCAGCTTGGTAGACCTGTTGCCCGTTTCATGGCTGGGTAGACCTGGTGTCCGCAGCAAGCCGTGAGTAGACCTGTTGCCCGTTTCATGGCTGGGTAGACCTGGTGTCCGCAGCATGCCCTGGGTAGACCTGGTGTCCGCAGCTTGGTAGACCTGTTGCCCGTTTCATGCCTGGGTAGACCTGTTGTCCGCAGCAAGCCGTGGGTAGACCTGTTGCCCGTTTCATGGCTGGGTAGACCTGTTGTCCGCAGCATGCCCTGGGTAGACCTGGTGTCCGCAGCTTGGTAGACCTGTTGCCCGTTTCATGGCTGGGTAGACCTGTTGTCCGCAGCATTGAGTGGGTAGACCTGTTGCCCGTTTCATGGCTGGGTAGACCTGGTGTCCGCAGCAAGCCGTGGGTAGACCTGGTGTCCGCAGCTTGGTAGACCTGTTGCCCGTTTCATGGCTGGGTAGACCTGTTGTCCGCAGCATTGAGTTGGTAGACCTGGTGTCCGCTGCATACCCTGGGTAGACCTGGTGTCCGCAGCTTGGTAGACCTGTTGCCCGTTTCATGGCTGGGTAGACCTGTTGTCCGCAGCATTGAGTTGGTAGACCTGGTGTCCGCAGCATGCCCTGGGTAGACCTGGTGTCCGCAGCTTGGTAGACCTGTTGCCCGTTTCATGGCTGGGTAGACCTGGTGTCCGCAGCAAGCCGTGGGTAGACCTGGTGTCCGCAGCATGCCCTGGGTAGACCTGGTGTCCGCAGCTTGGTAGACCTGTTGCCCGTTTCATGGCTGGGTAGACCTGTTGTCCGCAGCAAGCCGTGGGTAGACCTGGTGTCCGCAGCATGCCCTGGGTAGACCTGGTGTCCGCAGCTTGGTAGACCTGTTGCCCGTTTCATGCCCTGGGTAGACCTGGTGTCCGCAGCTGGGTAGACCTGTTGTCCGCAGCAAGCCGTGGGTAGACCTGGTGTCCGCAGCATGCCCTGGGTAGACCTGTTGTCCGCAGCTTGGTAGACCTGTTGCCCGTTTCATGGCTGGGTAGACCTGTTGTCCGTAGCATTGAGTGGGTAGACCTGGTGTCCGCAGCATGCCCTGGGTAGACCTGGTGTCCGCAGCTTGGTAGACCTGTTGCCCGTTTCATGGCTGGGTAGACCTGGTGTCCGCAGCATTGAGTGGGTAGACCTGTTGCCCGTTTCATGGCTGGGTAGACCTGGTGTCCGCAGCAAGCCGTGGGTAGACCTGTTGTCCGCAGCATGCCGTGGGTAGACCTGGTGTCCGCAGCTTGGTAGACCTGTTGCCCGATTCATGCCTGGGTAGACCTGTTGTCCGCAGCAAGCCGTGGGTAGACCTGGTGTCCGCAGCATGCCCTGGGTAGACCTGTTGTCCGCAGCTTGGTCGACCTGTTGCCCGTTTCATGGCTGGGTAGACCTGTTGTCCGCAGCAAGCCGTCGGTAGACCTGTTGCCCGTTTCATGGCTGGTAGACCTGTTGTCCGCCGCCGGCCTGGAAGTACTCCAAGGGGTCGCTGTTTCTCGCTGCCTCCGGCTATGTCATCGTAGAAGGCGGCGTGCGCCACTGCGCCCCCTCGGTCACGTACATCGGTTCTCTTTCCGGCCTCCGCCGCTTCGGGCCCATCTGTCCGTATTATGGGAACGAGGTGACGGGCCGTATCCCCACAGGCTGTTGCCGTGCCTGTGTCCGTGGCGGAGAAGGGCGGACGCGCGTGCGGTCGCCAGGGCCAGAAGAACACCGCCGATGTCGGGGCGAGTCGCGTGGCTTCGTCCGGCTTCCCGTCTTACCCAGTTCGACTGGGACAGGTTAGCCCAGAGAGAGAGACCGATGCGATCCGAGAGCCGCTCCCCGGCCCAGGCGAGGCTGCGTGCTCAGTCGGGGGAGAAGCGAGAAAGCCCCCAGAGAGACCGATGCGATCCGAGAGCCGCTCCCCGGCCCAGGCCGAGGCTGCGGGTTCAGTCCGGGGGAGAAGCGAGAAAGCCCCCAGAGAGAGCGATGCGATCCGAGAGCCACCGCGCTCCCCCGGCCCAGGCGAGGCTGCGTTGTTCCAGGCGGGGGAGAAGCGAGAAAAAGGCCCAGAGAGAGGGCGAGAAAGCCGCGAGTGTGTCCCGCTCCGGCCC
>NW_028276576.1:17500-20000 GCF_052056855.1 Sturnus vulgaris
CTTTGGCGCGCGAGAGCCGCCCGCGTGCGCGGGAGGGAGGGGTGCTCGGCACGGCCCCTCCCGGAGGCGCACCCGCCCCCCTTCCGTCGTCTCTTCGCCCGCCGGGCGACGGCCGGCCGTCCGGCCGTCGCGCGCAACGGCGGCCGATGGCGCAAGGCGATGGCCAACGTGTGTAAAAAGGGTGCGCGCGGGAAGGCCTTCGGGGCTCGGAGGAGGCGGCTCCTCCGGCCCTTCCCCAGAGCGCGGGGGGGGACGCGGGGCTTTGCCGCCCGGCAAAATCCCGCTCTCCTTGGCCGAGCGGCCTCCTCGCGCGGCAGAGGAGCTCCCGAGGGCCGGGCTCCGGCAGTTCCGGGTCGCGCCTCCAGGGGGAGCGCGCACGTGCGCGAGCCGCCGCCGGGTGGCGCGGCGGCGACGGTCCGCACCGTCGTCGCCGTGGCCTCTCTCGGCCGGGGGTGTGCGAGGTTTCTCGGTGGCTGGGCCGTGTTCCCCGCGCCGGCGGGGCGGCCCGAGCCGCGGTGGTCCTCTCGGGCGCAGCGCCGGGCTACTGAGGGAAACCCCGGGCCCCGAGAAGGATTGCCGCGGTGATGGCAGCGGACGTCGGGCGCGCCCCCGCCGGTGGACGCTCCCCCGAGGGTGGCAGCGGGGGAGGCACCCCGGCGGGGCCATGCAGGTCGTTTCCCTCACCCCAGGGCCAGGTACCTAGCGCTTCGCGCCTCGGCGGTCTCCTGCCGGTTTCCCTCGGCGTCGTCAAACGCCTGTTGGGGGCCGAAAGGGCCGCCGAGCCGGGCGGAGGTTTAAAGACTCGGGCGGCCCGGCACGGCCCCGCCGCGGCGGCGGCGGCGGTGGCGGCGGCGGCAGCGGGTGTCGGGCGGTGGCGGCGCGGGGCGCCATCGAGGGGTGGGGAGCTACTCCCGCCGATCCCCTGCGGTGGCGTGTCCGTCGCGACCGGCCGCGCTCGCCGTCGTCGGCGTCCCGCCGCGCTTGCCCGCGCGCGGGGGCCACCCGTGCCGGGCCGGGGAAGGGGCGCCCTGCCCCCCCCCTCTCTGCGGCCCGGTCTCGGCGGAGAGGCCGCGGCGCGCGATCGGCCGCGGGGGGCCGACCCCGCTGGCCTCTGCGATGCGGGGCGACGCCGGCAGAGGGCGCGCGCTCTCTGCCTTACCTACCTCAGCTGCGGGGTTGCGGCCGCCGGGGCCCGCCGCGCTCTCTCGCTCTTTCTCCTTAGCCGCCGCCGCGGGCTCGCGGGCGGCGCCGCGTCAGGCGCGACCGCGCGCCTCTCGCCTCGACGGCCTTGTCGCCTCGAACCGCACCGCGGCGGCGCCGGCCGCCGGCCACCCCTGACTCGGAGCGCTGTCCCCGCCCGTTGGGGCGCAGCGCTCGGCCGGCTCCTCCATCGCCGGAGGTCCGGCGGGCGCGGGCGACCCCGTGCCGAGCGGCGGCGTCGCCGCTCGGCGAGTGTCCCCGCCCCCCCCGGGGGGGGGGACGGTCGGCCGCGAGGCGCCCGCCTTCACCGGCGGCCGTCCCGGCCCGGGCCCCGCCCGTCCGCTTCCCCGTCGCCCTTCCCGGCCGCGTGTGGGCCAAAAAAAAGGGGAGGCGTGCGGGGCGGCCGCGGGGGCGCTTCCCCGTCCGGTCCCCGAGTGGAAACGAGGGGAGCGGGCGGTGCCCCCCGGCTCAGCCGCCGTACGCCTGCCCGCTGGGCGCGTGCTCGCGGAAGGGCAGCTCGGCGGTGCGAAGCGGCGGCGGTCCCGGGAGTGCGGCCGCGGGTGGCGGAGGGGTTTTGCCGAGCGGCAGACCTCGGGCGCTCCGCGATGCCGGCTCGGGTCTCGGCGGCGTCCCGCCTCCGGCGCCGGTGGCGGAGCGCGGCCCGCCGGGCGTTCGCCTTCCGGCGGGCAAGCGGTCCCGCGCCAGGGGTTGCGCCGGCGGAACGGTCCCGCCGCCGCGTGGCGTTTCGGGCGACGTTCAGGGGCCGCTGGCGGGAGAGCCGGCCCCCGCGTTTTGGCGCGGCGGCGTTCCGCGAGTCGGCGGAGCGGTGAAAAGGAGAAGCCAGGGAGTGAGCCGGGAGCGGCGGGGGCCGGCGGTCGCGCCCCCCGGCCCGCGAACGCGTAGTCGTCCCGTGATCGAGAGGCCGGGCGGGCCACCGTGCCCCCCGCGGTCCGGCGCGTTGCCGCACAAGCCCCTCCGCGCGGAGGTCGGGCCGAGCCCGGGCGCCTGGGCCGCCTCCGAAGGACGGCACGCGAGGCGGCGTCTCCCCTCGCGGGGGGAGGCGGTCGGGGGCGCGGGCCCCTCCGCCTTTCTTTGGCCGACCTTCGGAGCGTTGCGCGGGGTTTCTCTTTTTTGCCCCGCGCTTTCTCCTCCTCCTCCTCCGTTTGTGTGTGCTCGTACGGTCGAAGCGGGGCGCGCGGGGGCGCGCGCGTCCCTGCAGAAACAGAAAAGGGGCCGCTTCACGCGAGCGGTCCCGAAAGCCAGACAACTCTTAGCGGTGGATCACTCGGCTCGTGCGTCG
>NW_028276576.1:27500-42500 GCF_052056855.1 Sturnus vulgaris
GGCCTTTATACGTGGCGGCCGAATGCTGGGTAGACCTGTTGCCCTCGGCCGGCCTTTGGACGTGGCGGCCTAATGCTGGGTAGACCTGTTGCCCTCGGCCGGCCTTTGGACGTGGCGGCCTAATGCTGGGTAGACCTGTTGCCCTCGGCCGGCAGTGTTACCGGCCGGCCTAATGCTGGGTAGACCTGTTGCCCTCGGCCGGCCTTTGTACCTGACGGCCGAATGCTGGGTAGACCTGTTGCCCTCGGCCTGCCGTTTTACCGGCCGGCCTAATGCTGAGTAGACCTGTTGCCCTCTGCCGGCCGTGTTACCGGCCGGCCTAATGCTGGGTAGACCTGTTGCCCTCGGCCGGCCTTTGTACCTGACGGCCGAATGCTGGGTAGACCTGTTGCCCTCTGCCGGCCGGCCTAATGCTGGGTAGACCTGTTGCCCTCGGCCGGCCTTTGGACGTGGCGGCCGAATGCTGGGTAGACCTGTTGCCCTCGGCCGGCCTTTGGACGTGGCGGCCTAATGCTGGGTAGACCTGTTGCCCTCGGCCGGCCTTTGGACGTGGCGGCCTAATGCTGGGTAGACCTGTTGCCCTCGGCCGGCAGTGTTACCGGCCGGCCTAATGCTGGGTAGACCTGTTGCCCTCGGCCGGCCTTTGTACCTGACGGCCGAATGCTGGGTAGACCTGTTGCCCTCTGCCGGCCGGCCTAATGCTGGGGAGACCTGTTGCCCTCGGCCGGCCTTTGGACGTGGCGGCCGAATGCTGGGTAGACCTGTTGCCCTCGGCCGGCCTTTGGACGTGGCAGCCTAATGCTGGGTAGACCTGTTGCCCTCGGCCGGCCTTTGGACGTGGCGGCCGAATGCTGGGTAGACCTGTTGCCCTCGGCCGGCCTTTGGACGTGGCGGCCTAATGCTGGGTAGACCTGTTGCCCTCGGCCGGCCTTTGGACGTGGCGGCCTAATGCTGGGTAGACCTGTTGCCCTCGGCCGGCAGTGTTACCGGCCGGCCTAATGCTGGGTAGACCTGTTGCCCTCGGCCCGCCGTGTTACCGGCCAGCCGAATGCTGGGTAGACCTGTTGCCCTCGGCCGGCCTTTGTACCTGACGGCCGAATGCTGGGTAGACCTGTTGCCCTCGGCCGGCCTTTGGACGTGGCGGCCGAATGCTGGGTAGACCTGTTGCCCTCGGCCGGCCTTTGTACCTGACGGCCGAATGCTGGGTAGACCTGTTGCCCTCTGCCGGCCGGCCTAATGCTGGGTAGACCTGTTGCCCTCGGCCGGCCTTTGGACGTGGCGGCCTAATGCTGGGTAGACCTGTTGCCCTCGGCCGGCCTTTGGACGTGGCGGCCGAATGCTGGGTAGACCTGTTGCCCTCGGCCGGCCTTTGGACGTGGCGGCCGAATGCTGGGTAGACCTGTTGCCCTCGGCCGGCCTTTGGACGTGGCGGCCGAATGCTGGGTAGACCTGTTGCCCTCGGCCGGCCTTTGGACGTGGCGGCCGAATGCTGGGTAGACCTGTTGCCCTCGGCCGGCCTTTGTACGTGGCGGCCGAATGCTGGGTAGACCTGTTGCCCTCGGCCGGCCTTTGGACGTGGCGGCCTAATGCTGGGTAGACCTGTTGCCCTCGGCCGGCCTTTGGACGTGGCGGCCGAATGCTGGGTAGACCTGTTGCCCTCGGCCGGCCTTTGGACGTGGCGGCCGAATGCTGGGTAGACCTGTTGCCCTCGGCCGGCAGTGTTACCGGCCGGCCGAATGCTGGGTAGACCTGTTGCCCTCGGCCCGCCGTGTTACCGGCCAGCCGAATGCTGGGTAGACCTGTTGCCCTCGGCCGGCCTTTGTACCTGACGGCCGAATGCTGGGTAGACCTGTTGCCCTCTGCCGGCCGTCTTTCCGGCTGGCCTAATGCTGGGTAGAACTGTTGCCCTCGGCCGGCCCTGGTACCGGCCGGCCTAATGCTGGGTAGACCTGTTGCCCTCGGCCGGTCTTTGTCTCTGGCCGCCCGCGGCGTGGTAGTCCTGTTACCGTCGGCCGGCCTTGCAGCCCGGCCGCCGCGCGATGGCGCCCCGTCTCTTCCATCGGACGCGCGGCCCCCTTGTCGTCTCTGCAGCGGCGAGCACGCCTTCGGCGGTCGGCCTGCACGTCCGGCATGACCGCGGGCACTGGCAGCCCAGCAGGCAGCCCTGCTCTCGCGTCTTCTTCCCCCCGGCGAAAGGCGGGGCGTGAAGGCGGGCGACTTTCGGTCCCAGCCGTGCCCAGGTGTCCCTGCCGGCTCCGTGCGCCAGCATCCACTGGCGAGCTCCGCCGGCCTCTTCCCCAGCCGCGGCCCCTGTCCGCTCCGCCGTCATGGTGCCGGCACCCCACTTCCCCAAGCGCTCCCCGACAGGAGCAGGCAGCGTTGTCGCGCCCCCTCCCCGTGCTCGAATGGACCGCGGCCCTGCTCCGGGCTTCATTTCTGCAGCGCGCTCGCTCGCTCGCTCGCGCGCTCCCTCCCTCCCCCCCCCCTCCCCCCTCCCCCCGGCCGCCCGCCCGCCGCGCTGCCGCCCTGCCGCAGGCTTGAGCGGCGCCGGGGCGGAGGAGGAAGGAACGCCACCAAAGCAAAAGGCTCCGAGAAAGCTGAACAGAGAGCTTCTTTGACCAGGGACAGACGGCGCCAATCATCCCGCCGCCATCCCTGCTTGTGCACCAGGCTCTCCGCCTGCCGACCTCGGCATCAGCCTCCCGCCGCCGCCGTGTAAACTGCCCGGTGGGACCGTGGGCGGGGGCAGGAAGAGGCTGAAAGTGCTGCCAGGGAGGCTGATGGCGGAGGGCGGGGTCGCCCCCAACCGACAATGGGCAGGGCCCGAGGCAGTCTGAAAGCGCTGCCAGGGAGGCTGAGGGCGGGGGGCGGGGCGCCCCCAACCGACAATGGGCAGGGCCCGAGGCAGTCTGAAAGCGCTGCCAGGGAGGCTGAGGGCGGGGGGCGGGGCGCCCCCAGCCGACAATGGGCAGGGGCCCGAGAGAGTCTGAAAGCGCTGCCAGGGAGGCTGACGGCGGGGGGCAGGGCGCCCCCAGCCGACAATGGGCAGGGGCGGGGAAAGTCTGAAAGCGCTGCATGGGAGGTTGATGGCGGAGGGCGGGCTCGCCCCCAGCGTTAATGGGTGGCTGCGGAAGACGGGGCAGGGACAGGGAGAGGGCAGGCGGCTTCGTGCCGGCCCCGGGCGCCTCGACAGCGAGCCCTCACGGCCCCCCAAACCCGCGCCGAGGCCCCAAGAGCTCTGCAGACCTTCCGCGGAAGAACCGGCCCGAAAGCGGCCACCCGCTTGCCGACGGCGGCGCCGGTCGCCTCGATGCAGCCGCCTCCGTGGGGCGGGAAGGGGCAGGGCGAGTTGTGCCAGGGCGCGGCGGCTTTGGGCCGAGTTTCGCTGCACGTACGTGCTTCCCCTGGCTGTGCTGCGGCCCGTGAGGTTCTGTTTTGTGGGGGGGGGGGCTCTGTAGGTAGGGTCTCTGGGGGACGGGGGAGGAGGCGTGGGGTAGGGAGGACGCCGTTTGGGGGGGTCAGTGTGTCAGCAGGGCGAGAACCGGGCACAGGCCCTCCGTCAGCTCGGCTGTGGGCCCAAAGGGATCACAAATAAGATTTGGCAAGAGTTTTGTTTTCCGGAAAAGATTTTCTTTCCGAGTAAATAGAAGAGGCAATCATTCAAAAAAGGCAAAGAGGAAATGAAACAAATCAAATCAAATCAAAACAAAACAAAACAAAACAAAACGAAATAAAATAAAATAATAAAATGAAATGAAAAGAAATGAAATGAAATGATGAAATAAAATGTTGTCGAAAATATGTCTTGGTCTTGAAATCGATTCTGCCGGGCGGGGCAAGGCTGCTGGAGCACTTGGGCTCCGGAGCGTTAAGAGGCTGTGGGGTTTCCCCGGCTCCGAGATGGTACAAGGATGCCTCGTCTACCCGGATCCGCGAAACGTGGCCCGTCCCGCGGCGGCCAGGTCGACGCGGCTCCGGGGCCGGTGGCGTGGGACCGCCGTCGCCGGCGAAGGCGCAGCGGCGGCGGCCGTGGCCGCGACGACCAGGTCTACACGACTCCGGGAAACTTGGCCGGTCCCGCGGCGGCCAGGTCTACTGGGCTCCGGGATGGGCGGCCGCCGTGGCCGCGGCGACCAGGTCTACCCGCCTCCGGGACCGGCGGCGTGGGTCCGCCGTCGAGGGCGAGGGCGCTGCGACGGCCGCGGCGACCGGGTCTACCTAGCTCCGGTGCGACCCGGGCTGCGTGCAGCATGGCGAAGGTAGACCTGTGGTCCGCATCACGGCGTGGGCAGACCTGGTGTCCGCAGCATGGAGCGGGTAGACATGTTGTCCGCCGCATGGAGTGGGTAGACCTGTTGTCCGCGTAATGGAGTAGTTAGACCTGGTGTCCGCAGCTTGGAGTGGGTAGACCTGTTGTCCGCAGCAAGCCGTGGGTAGACCGGTTGTCCGCAGCAAGCCGTGGGTAGACCTGGTGTCCGCAGCATGCCCTGGGTAGACCTGGTGTCCGCAGCTTGGTAGACCTGTTGCCCGATTCATGCCCTGGGTAGACCTGTTGTCCGCAGCAAGCCGTGGGTAGACCTGGTGTCCGCAGCATGCCCTGGGTAGACCTGGTGTCCGCAGCTTGGTAGACCTGTTGCCCGTTTCATGGCTGGGTAGACCTGGTGTCCGCAGCATGCCCTGGGTAGACCTGGTGTCCGCAGCTTGGTAGACCTGTTGCCCGTTTCATGGCTGGGTAGACCTGGTGTCCGCAGCAAGCCGTGAGTAGACCTGTTGCCCGTTTCATGGCTGGGTAGACCTGGTGTCCGCAGCATGCCCTGGGTAGACCTGGTGTCCGCAGCTTGGTAGACCTGTTGCCCGTTTCATGGCTGGGTAGACCTGGTGTCCGCAGCAAGCCGTGAGTAGACCTGTTGCCCGTTTCATAGCTGGGTAGACCTGGTGTCCGCAGCATGCCCTGGGTAGACCTGGTGTCCGCAGCTTGGTAGACCTGTTGCCCGTTTCATGGCTGGGTAGACCTGTTGTCCGCAGCAAGCCGTGGGTAGACCTGGTGCCCGCAGCTTGGTAGACCTGTTGCCCGATTCATGGCTGGGTAGACCTGTTGTCCGCAGCATTGAGTTGGTAGACCTGGTGTCCGCAGCATGCCCTGGGTAGACCTGGTGTCCGCAGCTTGGTAGACCTGTTGCCCGTTTCATGGCTGGGTAGACCTGTTGTCCGCAGCATTGAGTTGGTAGACCTGGTGTCCGCAGCATGCCCTGGGTAGACCTGGTGTCCGCAGCTTGGTAGACCTGTTGCCCGTTTCATGGCTGGGTAGACCTGGTGTCCGCAGCAAGCCGTGAGTAGACCTGTTGCCCGTTTCATGGCTGGGTAGACCTGGTGTCCGCAGCATGCCCTGGGTAGACCTGGTGTCCGCAGCTTGGTAGACCTGTTGCCCGTTTCATGGCTGGGTAGACCTGGTGTCCGCAGCAAGCCGTGAGTAGACCTGTTGCCCGTTTCATGGCTGGGTAGACCTGGTGTCCGCAGCATGCCCTGGGTAGACCTGGTGTCCGCAGCTTGGTAGACCTGTTGCCCGTTTCATGGCTGGGTAGACCTGGTGTCCGCAGCATGCCCTGGGTAGACCTGGTGTCCGCAGCTTGGTAGACCTGTTGCCCGATTCATGGCTGGGTAGACCTGTTGTCCGCAGCATTGAGTTGGTAGACCTGGTGTCCGCAGCATGCCCTGGGTAGACCTGGTGTCCGCAGCTTGGTAGACCTGTTGCCCGTTTCATGGCTGGGTAGACCTGTTGTCCGCAGCATTGAGTTGGTAGACCTGGTGTCCGCAGCATGCCCTGGGTAGACCTGGTGTCCGCAGCTTGGTAGACCTGTTGCCCGTTTCATGGCTGGGTAGACCTGGTGTCCGCAGCAAGCCGTGAGTAGACCTGTTGCCCGTTTCATGGCTGGGTAGACCTGGTGTCCGCAGCATGCCCTGGGTAGACCTGGTGTCCGCAGCTTGGTAGACCTGTTGCCCGATTCATGCCTGGGTAGACCTGGTGTCCGCAGCAAGCCGTGAGTAGACCTGTTGCCCGTTTCATGGCTGGGTAGACCTGGTGTCCGCAGCATGCCCTGGGTAGACCTGGTGTCCGCAGCTTGGTAGACCTGTTGCCCGTTTCATGGCTGGGTAGACCTGGTGTCCGCAGCAAGCCGTGGGTAGACCTGGTGTCCGCAGCCTGGTAGACCTGTTGCCCGATTCATGCCTGGGTAGACCTGTTGTCCGCAGCATTGAGTTGGTAGACCTGGTGTCCGCAGCATGCCCTGGGTAGACCTGGTGTCCGCAGCATTGAGTGGGTAGACCTGTTGCCCGTTTCATGGCTGGGTAGACCTGTTGTCCGCAGCTTGGTAGACCTGTTGCCCGTTTCATGGCTGGGTAGACCTGGTGTCCGCAGCAAGCCGTGAGTAGACCTGTTGCCCGTTTCATGGCTGGGTAGACCTGGTGTCCGCAGCATGCCCTGGGTAGACCTGGTGTCCGCAGCTTGGTAGACCTGTTGCCCGATTCATGGCTGGGTAGACCTGTTGTCCGCAGCATTGAGTTGGTAGACCTGGTGTCCGCAGCATGCCCTGGGTAGACCTGGTGTCCGCAGCTTGGTAGACCTGTTGCCCGTTTCATGGCTGGGTAGACCTGTTGTCCGCAGCATTGAGTTGGTAGACCTGGTGTCCGCAGCATGCCCTGGGTAGACCTGGTGTCCGCAGCTTGGTAGACCTGTTGCCCGTTTCATGGCTGGGTAGACCTGTTGTCCGCAGCATTGAGTTGGTAGACCTGGTGTCCGCAGCATGCCCTGGGTAGACCTGGTGTCCGCAGCTTGGTAGACCTGTTGCCCGTTTCATGGCTGGGTAGACCTGTTGTCCGCAGCTTGGTAGACCTGTTGCCCGTTTCATGGCGGGGTAGACCTGGTGTCCGCAGCAAGCCGTGAGTAGACCTGTTGCCCGTTTCATGGCTGGGTAGACCTGGTGTCCGCAGCATGCCCTGGGTAGACCTGGTGTCCGCAGCTTGGTAGACCTGTTGCCCGTTTCATGCCTGGGTAGACCTGGTGTCCGCAGCATGCCCTGGGTAGACCTGGTGTCCGCAGCTTGGTAGACCTGTTGCCCGTTTCATGGCTGGGTAGACCTGTTGTCCGCAGCATTGAGTGGGTAGACCTGTTGCCCGTTTCATGGCTGGGTAGACCTGGTGTCCGCAGCAAGCCGTGGGTAGACCTGGTGTCCGCAGCTTGGTAGACCTGTTGCCCGATTCATGCCTGGGTAGACCTGTTGTCCGCAGCATTGAGTTGGTAGACCTGGTGTCCGCTGCATACCCTGGGTAGACCTGGTGTCCGCAGCTTGGTAGACCTGTTGCCCGTTTCATGGCTGGGTAGACCTGTTGTCCGCAGCATTGAGTTGGTAGACCTGTTGCCCGTTTCATGGCTGGGTAGACCTGTTGTCCGCAGCTTGGTAGACCTGTTGCCCGATTCATGGCTGGGTAGACCTGGTGTCCGCAGCAAGCCGTGAGTAGACCTGTTGCCCGTTTCATGGCTGGGTAGACCTGGTGTCCGCAGCATGCCCTGGGTAGACCTGGTGTCCGCAGCTTGGTAGACCTGTTGCCCGTTTCATGGCTGGGTAGACCTGGTGTCCGCAGCAAGCCGTGAGTAGACCTGTTGCCCGTTTCATGGCTGGGTAGACCTGTTGTCCGCAGCAAGCCGTGGGTAGACCTGGTGTCCGCAGCTTGGTAGACCTGTTGCCCGTTTCATGGCTGGGTAGACCTGGTGTCCGCAGCATTGAGTTGGTAGACCTGGTGTCCGCTGCATACCCTGGGTAGACCTGGTGTCCGCAGCTTGGTAGACCTGTTGCCCGTTTCATGGCTGGGTAGACCTGTTGTCCGCAGCATTGAGTTGGTAGACCTGTTGCCCGTTTCATGGCTGGGTAGACCTGTTGTCCGCAGCTTGGTAGACCTGTTGCCCGATTCATGGCTGGGTAGACCTGGTGTCCGCAGCAAGCCGTGAGTAGACCTGTTGCCCGTTTCATGGCTGGGTAGACCTGTTGTCCGCAGCAAGCCGTGGGTAGACCTGGTGTCCGCAGCTTGGTAGACCTGTTGCCCGTTTCATGGCTGCGTAGACCTGGTGTCCGCAGCATGCCCTGGGTAGACCTGGTGTCCGCAGCTTGGTAGACCTGTTGCCCGTTTCATGGCTGGGTAGACCTGTTGTCCGCAGCATTGAGTTGGTAGACCTGTTGCCCGTTTCATGGCTGGGTAGACCTGTTGTCCGCAGCTTGGTAGACCTGTTGCCCGATTCATGGCTGGGTAGACCTGGTGTCCGCAGCAAGCCGTGAGTAGACCTGTTGCCCGTTTCATGGCTGGGTAGACCTGTTGTCCGCAGCAAGCCGTGGGTAGACCTGGTGTCCGCAGCTTGGTAGACCTGTTGCCCGTTTCATGGCTGGGTAGACCTGGTGTCCGCAGCATGCCCTGGGTAGACCTGGTGTCCGCAGCTTGGTAGACCTGTTGCCCGTTTCATGGCTGGGTAGACCTGTTGTCCGCAGCAAGCCGTGGGTAGACCTGGTGTCCGCAGCTTGGTAGACCTGTTGCCCGATTCATGCCTGGGTAGACCTGTTGTCCGCAGCAAGCCGTGGGTAGACCTGGTGTCCGCAGCTTGGTAGACCTGTTGCCCGTTTCATGGCTGGGTAGACCTGTTGTCCGCAGCATTGAGTTGGTAGACCTGTTGCCCGTTTCATGGCTGGGTAGACCTGGTGTCCGCAGCATTGAGTGAGTAGACCTGTTGCCCGTTTCATGGCTGGGTAGACCTGGTGTCCGCAGCAAGCCGTGAGTAGACCTGTTGCCCGTTTCATGGCTGGGTAGACCTGGTGTCCGCAGCATGCCCTGGGTAGACCTGGTGTCCGCAGCTTGGTAGACCTGTTGCCCGTTTCATGGCTGGGTAGACCTGTTGTCCGCAGCATTGAGTTGGTAGACCTGTTGTCCGCAGCAAGCCGTGGGTAGACCTGGTGTCCGCAGCATGCCCTGGGTAGACCTGGTGTCCGCAGCTTGGTAGACCTGTTGCCCGTTTCATGGCTGGGTAGACCTGTTGTCCGCAGCAAGCCGTGGGTAGACCTGGTGTCCGCAGCATTGAGTGAGTAGACCTGTTGCCCGTTTCATGGCTGGGTAGACCTGGTGTCCGCAGCAAGCCGTGAGTAGACCTGTTGCCCGTTTCATGGCTGGGTAGACCTGGTGTCCGCAGCATGCCCTGGGTAGACCTGGTGTCCGCAGCTTGGTAGACCTGTTGCCCGTTTCATGGCTGGGTAGACCTGTTGTCCGCAGCAAGCCGTGGGTAGACCTGGTGTCCGCAGCTTGGTAGACCTGTTGCCCGTTTCATGGCTGGGTAGACCTGTTGTCCGCAGCATTGAGTTGGTAGACCTGTTGTCCGCAGCAAGCCGTGGGTAGACCTGGTGTCCGCAGCATGCCCTGGGTAGACCTGGTGTCCGCAGCTTGGTAGACCTGTTGCCCGATTCATGCCTGGGTAGACCTGGTGTCCGCAGCAAGCCGTGGGTAGACCTGGTGTCCGCAGCATGCCCTGGGTAGACCTGGTGTCCGCAGCTTGGTAGACCTGTTGCCCGTTTCATGGCTGGGTAGACCTGGTGTCCGCAGCAAGCCGTGAGTAGACCTGTTGCCCGATTCATGGCTGGGTAGACCTGTTGTCCGCAGCATGCCCTGGGTAGACCTGGTGTCCGCAGCTTGGTAGACCTATTGCCCGTTTCATGGCTGGGTAGACCTGGTGTCCGCAGCAAGCCGTGAGTAGACCTGTTGCCCGTTTCATGGCTGGGTAGACCTGGTGTCCGCAGCATGCCCTGGGTAGACCTGGTGTCCGCAGCTTGGTAGACCTGTTGCCCGTTTCAAGGCTGGGTAGACCTGGTGTCCGCAGCTTGGTAGACCTGTTGCCCGTTTCATGGCTGGGTAGACCTGTTGTCCGCAGCTTGGTAGACCTGTTGCCCGTTTCATGGCTGGGTAGACCTGGTGTCCGCAGCATGCCCTGGGTAGACCTGGTGTCCGCAGCTTGGTAGACCTGTTGCCCGTTTCATGGCTGGGTAGACCTGTTGTCCGCAGCAAGCCGTGAGTAGACCGGTTGCCCGTTTCATGGCTGGGTAGACCTGTTGTCCGCAGCATGCCCTGGGTAGACCTGGTGTCCGCAGCTTGGTAGACCTGTTGCCCGTTTCATGCCTGGGTAGACCTGTTGTCCGCAGCATTGAGTGGGTAGACCTGTTGCCCGTTTCATGGCTGGGTAGACCTGGTGTCCGCAGCAAGCCGTGGGTAGACCTGGTGTCCGCAGCTTGGTAGACCTGTTGCCCGTTTCATGGCTGGGTAGACCTGTTGTCCGCAGCATTGAGTTGGTAGACCTGGTGTCCGCTGCATACCCTGGGTAGACCTGGTGTCCGCAGCTTGGTAGACCTGTTGCCCGTTTCATGGCTGGGTAGACCTGTTGTCCGCAGCATTGAGTTGGTAGACCTGTTGCCCGTTTCATGGCTGGGTAGACCTGTTGTCCGCAGCTTGGTAGACCTGTTGCCCGATTCATGGCTGGGTAGACCTGGTGTCCGCAGCAAGCCGTGAGTAGACCTGTTGCCCGTTTCATGGCTGGGTAGACCTGTTGTCCGCAGCAAGCCGTGGGTAGACCTGGTGTCCGCAGCTTGGTAGACCTGTTGCCCGTTTCATGGCTGGGTAGACCTGTTGTCCGCAGCAAGCCGTGGGTAGACCTGGTGTCCGCAGCTTGGTAGACCTGTTGCCCGATTCATGCCTGGGTAGACCTGTTGTCCGCAGCAAGCCGTGGGTAGACCTGGTGTCCGCAGCTTGGTAGACCTGTTGCCCGTTTCATGGCTGGGTAGACCTGTTGTCCGCAGCATTGAGTTGGTAGACCTGTTGCCCGTTTCATGGCTGGGTAGACCTGGTGTCCGCAGCATTGAGTGAGTAGACCTGTTGCCCGTTTCATGGCTGGGTAGACCTGGTGTCCGCAGCAAGCCGTGAGTAGACCTGTTGCCCGTTTCATGGCTGGGTAGACCTGGTGTCCGCAGCATGCCCTGGGTAGACCTGGTGTCCGCAGCTTGGTAGACCTGTTGCCCGTTTCATGGCTGGGTAGACCTGGTGTCCGCAGCAAGCCGTGGGTAGACCTGGTGTCCGCAGCTTGGTAGACCTGTTGCCCGTTTCATGGCTGGGTAGACCTGTTGTCCGCAGCATTGAGTTGGTAGACCTGTTGTCCGCAGCAAGCCGTGGGTAGACCTGGTGTCCGCAGCATGCCCTGGGTAGACCTGGTGTCCGCAGCTTGGTAGACCTGTTGCCCGATTCATGCCTGGGTAGACCTGTTGTCCGCAGCAAGCCGTGGGTAGACCTGGTGTCCGCAGCATGCCCTGGGTAGACCTGGTGTCCGCAGCTTGGTAGACCTGTTGCCCGTTTCATGGCTGGGTAGACCTGGTGTCCGCAGCAAGCCGTGAGTAGACCTGTTGCCCGATTCATGGCTGGGTAGACCTGGTGTCCGCAGCATGCCCTTGGTAGACCTGGTGTCCGCAGCAAGCCGTGAGTAGACCTGTTGCCCGTTTCATGGCTGGGTAGACCTGGTGTCCGCAGCATGCCCTGGGTAGACCTGGTGTCCGCAGCTTGGTAGACCTGTTGCCCGTTTCAAGGCTGGGTAGACCTGGTGTCCGCAGCTTGGTAGACCTGTTGCCCGTTTCATGGCTGGGTAGACCTGGTGTCCGCAGCAAGCCGTGAGTAGACCTGTTGCCCGTTTCATGGCTGGGTAGACCTGGTGTCCGCAGCATGCCCTGGGTAGACCTGGTGTCCGCAGCTTGGTAGACCTGTTGCCCGTTTCATGCCTGGGTAGACCTGTTGTCCGCAGCAAGCCGTGGGTAGACCTGTTGCCCGTTTCATGGCTGGGTAGACCTGTTGTCCGCAGCATGCCCTGGGTAGACCTGGTGTCCGCAGCTTGGTAGACCTGTTGCCCGTTTCATGGCTGGGTAGACCTGTTGTCCGCAGCATTGAGTGGGTAGACCTGTTGCCCGTTTCATGGCTGGGTAGACCTGGTGTCCGCAGCAAGCCGTGGGTAGACCTGGTGTCCGCAGCTTGGTAGACCTGTTGCCCGTTTCATGGCTGGGTAGACCTGTTGTCCGCAGCATTGAGTTGGTAGACCTGGTGTCCGCTGCATACCCTGGGTAGACCTGGTGTCCGCAGCTTGGTAGACCTGTTGCCCGTTTCATGGCTGGGTAGACCTGTTGTCCGCAGCATTGAGTTGGTAGACCTGGTGTCCGCAGCATGCCCTGGGTAGACCTGGTGTCCGCAGCTTGGTAGACCTGTTGCCCGTTTCATGGCTGGGTAGACCTGGTGTCCGCAGCAAGCCGTGGGTAGACCTGGTGTCCGCAGCATGCCCTGGGTAGACCTGGTGTCCGCAGCTTGGTAGACCTGTTGCCCGTTTCATGGCTGGGTAGACCTGTTGTCCGCAGCAAGCCGTGGGTAGACCTGGTGTCCGCAGCATGCCCTGGGTAGACCTGGTGTCCGCAGCTTGGTAGACCTGTTGCCCGTTTCATGCCCTGGGTAGACCTGGTGTCCGCAGCTGGGTAGACCTGTTGTCCGCAGCAAGCCGTGGGTAGACCTGGTGTCCGCAGCATGCCCTGGGTAGACCTGTTGTCCGCAGCTTGGTAGACCTGTTGCCCGTTTCATGGCTGGGTAGACCTGTTGTCCGTAGCATTGAGTGGGTAGACCTGGTGTCCGCAGCATGCCCTGGGTAGACCTGGTGTCCGCAGCTTGGTAGACCTGTTGCCCGTTTCATGGCTGGGTAGACCTGGTGTCCGCAGCATTGAGTGGGTAGACCTGTTGCCCGTTTCATGGCTGGGTAGACCTGGTGTCCGCAGCAAGCCGTGGGTAGACCTGTTGTCCGCAGCATGCCGTGGGTAGACCTGGTGTCCGCAGCTTGGTAGACCTGTTGCCCGATTCATGCCTGGGTAGACCTGTTGTCCGCAGCAAGCCGTGGGTAGACCTGGTGTCCGCAGCATGCCCTGGGTAGACCTGTTGTCCGCAGCTTGGTCGACCTGTTGCCCGTTTCATGGCTGGGTAGACCTGTTGTCCGCAGCAAGCCGTCGGTAGACCTGTTGCCCGTTTCATGGCTGGTAGACCTGTTGTCCGCCGCCGGCCTGGAAGTACTCCAAGGGGTCGCTGTTTCTCGCTGCCTCCGGCTATGTCATCGTAGAAGGCGGCGTGCGCCACTGCGCCCCCTCGGTCACGTACATCGGTTCTCTTTCCGGCCTCCGCCGCTTCGGGCCCATCTGTCCGTATTATGGGAACGAGGTGACGGGCCGTATCCCCACAGGCTGTTGCCGTGCCTGTGTCCGTGGCGGAGAAGGGCGGACGCGCGTGCGGTCGCCAGGGCCAGAAGAACACCGCCGATGTCGGGGCGAGTCGCGTGGCTTCGTCCGGCTTCCCGTCTTACCCAGTTCGACTGGGACAGGTTAGCCCAGAGAGAGAGACCGATGCGATCCGAGAGCCGCTCCCCGGCCCAGGCGAGGCTGCGTGCTCAGTCGGGGGAGAAGCGAGAAAGCCCCCAGAGAGACCGATGCGATCCGAGAGCCGCTCCCCGGCCCAGGCCGAGGCTGCGGGTTCAGTCCGGGGGAGAAGCGAGAAAGCCCCCAGAGAGAGCGATGCGATCCGAGAGCCACCGCGCTCCCCCGGCCCAGGCGAGGCTGCGTTGTTCCAGGCGGGGGAGAAGCGAGAAAAAGGCCCAGAGAGAGGGCGAGAAAGCCGCGAGTGTGTCCCGCTCCGGCCCGGCTGCTGCCGGTTTCGTGACAACGGGGAGCCGGGCGCCCGCTCGCTCCCCCGGGGATGGTGGCGGGCGAGGCGGCGGCGCCTCGCCCCTTTTCTGCCCGGCCTTAAGCCGGGGCCCCGCCCGCTCGCCGGGTGCGGCATTTCTTCGGCTGTCGGTCCCGGTGCACGCTGGTGGCCGGCAGCCGGGGCTGGATTTCTGTGGGGCCGGCCCGGGGTTGTGTTGAGCCTGCCCGGGCTTTCCCTGGCCCCCCTCCCCGAGAGCCCCCCGGGCGTGGCTCGCTTGGCCGAGGTTGGCTGCGCCTCGTTTCCCGCTCCCGACCTGTGTTGCCAGAGTTGTGTCCGTATCGAAAGGGCAGCGGGGGACATGCAGTGGGGCGTGTGGCCTCGCCTCTCGGCTTCGCTTGCTTGCCTGCGAAGGGGGGCTCGGTGACGGGAGTGTCCGGCCCTGCCGTGTGTTGTTGAAGTCGTCCCCCTTCCTCGGCCCTAAGCCGGGGACCCGCGTGTAGCGGGCAGAATTTTTCCGGGGCGGCGGTCGGCCGCGGTGGCCGGCCGTGTCCCCCCCCCAGGACGGACCCCGCAACCCAACAGAGAGCGAGCGAGCGAGTGAGCCCCCGAGAGTGTGTCGTGGGCGGGGCGGCGGCGCCTCGCCCTTTCTCGGTATCGGCCGGGCGCGATCGAGGCACCGTGCCGGGGCGGCCCGTGGTGTCTGGCCTGCCCCGGCTGCCGTGGTTGCCGTTGCCGGCGGGGGCTGGGTTTTGCGAGCGGCTCCGTTCTTTTTTATTAAAGCGTGCCGGTGTGCGGGGCAGTGTGGGGGTGCCCGCCCGGCCTCCGTTCTTTTTCTCTCGCGGCCCTAAGCCGCGGCACCGAGAAGCGCGCGCTGACGAAGGGTCACGGGCCGCCACCGAAGCGAAAGCGAAAGGCGAGAGAGAAGGGCTGGCTGTGTTGGCGAGTGAGAAAAGAGACCGTATGTCCGGTGGTTGGAGGGGTTTTACGGGAGGAGTTGAGAGGCGCGTTCTCGCCCCCACCCCTGGCTCGTGACCCCCGTGGCTAGCACGGGTCGTGCGACGCATGGCGTGCTTTTTTTTTAGTTTTTTTTTTGGTGCGGTGGCTTGCCCTTCCCCCCGGCTTTTTTTCCGGGTGGGAAGCCGATCGCTGCGAGGCGGGCGAAAGCCGGTGGCCCGCGGCGTGGTCGGTGGCAGCTGCTCCGTTTTCCGTTGT
>NW_028276576.1:57500-72500 GCF_052056855.1 Sturnus vulgaris
GCCTAATGCTGGGTAGACCTGTTGCCCTCGGCCGGCAGTGTTACCGGCCGGCCTAATGCTGGGTAGACCTGTTGCCCTCGGCCGGCCTTTGTACCTGACGGCCGAATGCTGGGTAGACCTGTTGCCCTCGGCCTGCCGTTTTACCGGCCGGCCTAATGCTGAGTAGACCTGTTGCCCTCTGCCGGCCGTGTTACCGGCCGGCCTAATGCTGGGTAGACCTGTTGCCCTCGGCCGGCCTTTGTACCTGACGGCCGAATGCTGGGTAGACCTGTTGCCCTCTGCCGGCCGGCCTAATGCTGGGTAGACCTGTTGCCCTCGGCCGGCCTTTGGACGTGGCGGCCGAATGCTGGGTAGACCTGTTGCCCTCGGCCGGCCTTTGGACGTGGCGGCCTAATGCTGGGTAGACCTGTTGCCCTCGGCCGGCCTTTGGACGTGGCGGCCTAATGCTGGGTAGACCTGTTGCCCTCGGCCGGCAGTGTTACCGGCCGGCCTAATGCTGGGTAGACCTGTTGCCCTCTGCCGGCCGGCCTAATGCTGGGTAGACCTGTTGCCCTCGGCCGGCCTTTGGACGTGGCGGCCTAATGCTGGGTAGACCTGTTGCCCTCGGCCGGCCTTTGTACCTGACGGCCGAATGCTGGGTAGACCTGTTGCCCTCTGCCGGCCGGCCTAATGCTGGGTAGACCTGTTGCCCTCGGCCGGCCTTTGGACGTGGCGGCCGAATGCTGGGTAGACCTGTTGCCCTCGGCCGGCCTTTGGACGTGGCGGCCGAATGCTGGGTAGACCTGTTGCCCTCGGCCGGCCTTTGGACGTGGCGGCCTAATGCTGGGTAGACCTGTTGCCCTCGGCCGGCCTTTGGACGTGGCGGCCTAATGCTGGGTAGACCTGTTGCCCTCGGCCGGCCTTTGGACGTGGCGGCCTAATGCTGGTTAGACCTGTTGCCCTCGGCCGGCAGTGTTACCGGCCGGCCTAATGCTGGGTAGACCTGTTGCCCTCGGCCGGCCTTTGTACCTGACGGCCGAATGCTGGGTAGACCTGTTGCCCTCTGCCGGCCGGCCTAATGCTGGGTAGACCTGTTGCCCTCGGCCGGCCTTTATACGTGGCGGCCGAATGCTGGGTAGACCTGTTGCCCTCGGCCGGCCTTTGGACGTGGCGGCCTAATGCTGGGTAGACCTGTTGCCCTCGGCCGGCCTTTGGACGTGGCGGCCTAATGCTGGGTAGACCTGTTGCCCTCGGCCGGCAGTGTTACCGGCCGGCCTAATGCTGGGTAGACCTGTTGCCCTCGGCCGGCCTTTGTACCTGACGGCCGAATGCTGGGTAGACCTGTTGCCCTCGGCCTGCCGTTTTACCGGCCGGCCTAATGCTGAGTAGACCTGTTGCCCTCTGCCGGCCGTGTTACCGGCCGGCCTAATGCTGGGTAGACCTGTTGCCCTCGGCCGGCCTTTGTACCTGACGGCCGAATGCTGGGTAGACCTGTTGCCCTCTGCCGGCCGGCCTAATGCTGGGTAGACCTGTTGCCCTCGGCCGGCCTTTGGACGTGGCGGCCGAATGCTGGGTAGACCTGTTGCCCTCGGCCGGCCTTTGGACGTGGCGGCCTAATGCTGGGTAGACCTGTTGCCCTCGGCCGGCCTTTGGACGTGGCGGCCTAATGCTGGGTAGACCTGTTGCCCTCGGCCGGCAGTGTTACCGGCCGGCCTAATGCTGGGTAGACCTGTTGCCCTCGGCCGGCCTTTGTACCTGACGGCCGAATGCTGGGTAGACCTGTTGCCCTCTGCCGGCCGGCCTAATGCTGGGGAGACCTGTTGCCCTCGGCCGGCCTTTGGACGTGGCGGCCGAATGCTGGGTAGACCTGTTGCCCTCGGCCGGCCTTTGGACGTGGCAGCCTAATGCTGGGTAGACCTGTTGCCCTCGGCCGGCCTTTGGACGTGGCGGCCGAATGCTGGGTAGACCTGTTGCCCTCGGCCGGCCTTTGGACGTGGCGGCCTAATGCTGGGTAGACCTGTTGCCCTCGGCCGGCCTTTGGACGTGGCGGCCTAATGCTGGGTAGACCTGTTGCCCTCGGCCGGCAGTGTTACCGGCCGGCCTAATGCTGGGTAGACCTGTTGCCCTCGGCCCGCCGTGTTACCGGCCAGCCGAATGCTGGGTAGACCTGTTGCCCTCGGCCGGCCTTTGTACCTGACGGCCGAATGCTGGGTAGACCTGTTGCCCTCGGCCGGCCTTTGGACGTGGCGGCCGAATGCTGGGTAGACCTGTTGCCCTCGGCCGGCCTTTGTACCTGACGGCCGAATGCTGGGTAGACCTGTTGCCCTCTGCCGGCCGGCCTAATGCTGGGTAGACCTGTTGCCCTCGGCCGGCCTTTGGACGTGGCGGCCTAATGCTGGGTAGACCTGTTGCCCTCGGCCGGCCTTTGGACGTGGCGGCCGAATGCTGGGTAGACCTGTTGCCCTCGGCCGGCCTTTGGACGTGGCGGCCGAATGCTGGGTAGACCTGTTGCCCTCGGCCGGCCTTTGGACGTGGCGGCCGAATGCTGGGTAGACCTGTTGCCCTCGGCCGGCCTTTGGACGTGGCGGCCGAATGCTGGGTAGACCTGTTGCCCTCGGCCGGCCTTTGTACGTGGCGGCCGAATGCTGGGTAGACCTGTTGCCCTCGGCCGGCCTTTGGACGTGGCGGCCTAATGCTGGGTAGACCTGTTGCCCTCGGCCGGCCTTTGGACGTGGCGGCCGAATGCTGGGTAGACCTGTTGCCCTCGGCCGGCCTTTGGACGTGGCGGCCGAATGCTGGGTAGACCTGTTGCCCTCGGCCGGCAGTGTTACCGGCCGGCCTAATGCTGGGTAGACCTGTTGCCCTCGGCCCGCCGTGTTACCGGCCAGCCGAATGCTGGGTAGACCTGTTGCCCTCGGCCGGCCTTTGTACCTGACGGCCGAATGCTGGGTAGACCTGTTGCCCTCTGCCGGCCGTCTTTCCGGCTGGCCTAATGCTGGGTAGAACTGTTGCCCTCGGCCGGCCCTGGTACCGGCCGGCCTAATGCTGGGTAGACCTGTTGCCCTCGGCCGGTCTTTGTCTCTGGCCGCCCGCGGCGTGGTAGTCCTGTTACCGTCGGCCGGCCTTGCAGCCCGGCCGCCGCGCGATGGCGCCCCGTCTCTTCCATCGGACGCGCGGCCCCCTTGTCGTCTCTGCAGCGGCGAGCACGCCTTCGGCGGTCGGCCTGCACGTCCGGCATGACCGCGGGCACTGGCAGCCCAGCAGGCAGCCCTGCTCTCGCGTCTTCTTCCCCCCGGCGAAAGGCGGGGCGTGAAGGCGGGCGACTTTCGGTCCCAGCCGTGCCCAGGTGTCCCTGCCGGCTCCGTGCGCCAGCATCCACTGGCGAGCTCCGCCGGCCTCTTCCCCAGCCGCGGCCCCTGTCCGCTCCGCCGTCATGGTGCCGGCACCCCACTTCCCCAAGCGCTCCCCGACAGGAGCAGGCAGCGTTGTCGCGCCCCCTCCCCGTGCTCGAATGGACCGCGGCCCTGCTCCGGGCTTCATTTCTGCAGCGCGCTCGCTCGCTCGCTCGCGCGCTCCCTCCCTCCCCCCCCCCTCCCCCCTCCCCCCGGCCGCCCGCCCGCCGCGCTGCCGCCCTGCCGCAGGCTTGAGCGGCGCCGGGGCGGAGGAGGAAGGAACGCCACCAAAGCAAAAGGCTCCGAGAAAGCTGAACAGAGAGCTTCTTTGACCAGGGACAGACGGCGCCAATCATCCCGCCGCCATCCCTGCTTGTGCACCAGGCTCTCCGCCTGCCGACCTCGGCATCAGCCTCCCGCCGCCGCCGTGTAAACTGCCCGGTGGGACCGTGGGCGGGGGCAGGAAGAGGCTGAAAGTGCTGCCAGGGAGGCTGATGGCGGAGGGCGGGGTCGCCCCCAACCGACAATGGGCAGGGCCCGAGGCAGTCTGAAAGCGCTGCCAGGGAGGCTGAGGGCGGGGGGCGGGGCGCCCCCAACCGACAATGGGCAGGGCCCGAGGCAGTCTGAAAGCGCTGCCAGGGAGGCTGAGGGCGGGGGGCGGGGCGCCCCCAGCCGACAATGGGCAGGGGCCCGAGAGAGTCTGAAAGCGCTGCCAGGGAGGCTGACGGCGGGGGGCAGGGCGCCCCCAGCCGACAATGGGCAGGGGCGGGGAAAGTCTGAAAGCGCTGCATGGGAGGTTGATGGCGGAGGGCGGGCTCGCCCCCAGCGTTAATGGGTGGCTGCGGAAGACGGGGCAGGGACAGGGAGAGGGCAGGCGGCTTCGTGCCGGCCCCGGGCGCCTCGACAGCGAGCCCTCACGGCCCCCCAAACCCGCGCCGAGGCCCCAAGAGCTCTGCAGACCTTCCGCGGAAGAACCGGCCCGAAAGCGGCCACCCGCTTGCCGACGGCGGCGCCGGTCGCCTCGATGCAGCCGCCTCCGTGGGGCGGGAAGGGGCAGGGCGAGTTGTGCCAGGGCGCGGCGGCTTTGGGCCGAGTTTCGCTGCACGTACGTGCTTCCCCTGGCTGTGCTGCGGCCCGTGAGGTTCTGTTTTGTGGGGGGGGGGGCTCTGTAGGTAGGGTCTCTGGGGGACGGGGGAGGAGGCGTGGGGTAGGGAGGACGCCGTTTGGGGGGGTCAGTGTGTCAGCAGGGCGAGAACCGGGCACAGGCCCTCCGTCAGCTCGGCTGTGGGCCCAAAGGGATCACAAATAAGATTTGGCAAGAGTTTTGTTTTCCGGAAAAGATTTTCTTTCCGAGTAAATAGAAGAGGCAATCATTCAAAAAAGGCAAAGAGGAAATGAAACAAATCAAATCAAATCAAAACAAAACAAAACAAAACAAAACGAAATAAAATAAAATAATAAAATGAAATGAAAAGAAATGAAATGAAATGATGAAATAAAATGTTGTCGAAAATATGTCTTGGTCTTGAAATCGATTCTGCCGGGCGGGGCAAGGCTGCTGGAGCACTTGGGCTCCGGAGCGTTAAGAGGCTGTGGGGTTTCCCCGGCTCCGAGATGGTACAAGGATGCCTCGTCTACCCGGATCCGCGAAACGTGGCCCGTCCCGCGGCGGCCAGGTCGACGCGGCTCCGGGGCCGGTGGCGTGGGACCGCCGTCGCCGGCGAAGGCGCAGCGGCGGCGGCCGTGGCCGCGACGACCAGGTCTACACGACTCCGGGAAACTTGGCCGGTCCCGCGGCGGCCAGGTCTACTGGGCTCCGGGATGGGCGGCCGCCGTGGCCGCGGCGACCAGGTCTACCCGCCTCCGGGACCGGCGGCGTGGGTCCGCCGTCGAGGGCGAGGGCGCTGCGACGGCCGCGGCGACCGGGTCTACCTAGCTCCGGTGCGACCCGGGCTGCGTGCAGCATGGCGAAGGTAGACCTGTGGTCCGCATCACGGCGTGGGCAGACCTGGTGTCCGCAGCATGGAGCGGGTAGACATGTTGTCCGCCGCATGGAGTGGGTAGACCTGTTGTCCGCGTAATGGAGTAGTTAGACCTGGTGTCCGCAGCTTGGAGTGGGTAGACCTGTTGTCCGCAGCAAGCCGTGGGTAGACCGGTTGTCCGCAGCAAGCCGTGGGTAGACCTGGTGTCCGCAGCATGCCCTGGGTAGACCTGGTGTCCGCAGCTTGGTAGACCTGTTGCCCGATTCATGCCCTGGGTAGACCTGTTGTCCGCAGCAAGCCGTGGGTAGACCTGGTGTCCGCAGCATGCCCTGGGTAGACCTGGTGTCCGCAGCTTGGTAGACCTGTTGCCCGTTTCATGGCTGGGTAGACCTGGTGTCCGCAGCATGCCCTGGGTAGACCTGGTGTCCGCAGCTTGGTAGACCTGTTGCCCGTTTCATGGCTGGGTAGACCTGGTGTCCGCAGCAAGCCGTGAGTAGACCTGTTGCCCGTTTCATGGCTGGGTAGACCTGGTGTCCGCAGCATGCCCTGGGTAGACCTGGTGTCCGCAGCTTGGTAGACCTGTTGCCCGTTTCATGGCTGGGTAGACCTGGTGTCCGCAGCAAGCCGTGAGTAGACCTGTTGCCCGTTTCATAGCTGGGTAGACCTGGTGTCCGCAGCATGCCCTGGGTAGACCTGGTGTCCGCAGCTTGGTAGACCTGTTGCCCGTTTCATGGCTGGGTAGACCTGTTGTCCGCAGCAAGCCGTGGGTAGACCTGGTGCCCGCAGCTTGGTAGACCTGTTGCCCGATTCATGGCTGGGTAGACCTGTTGTCCGCAGCATTGAGTTGGTAGACCTGGTGTCCGCAGCATGCCCTGGGTAGACCTGGTGTCCGCAGCTTGGTAGACCTGTTGCCCGTTTCATGGCTGGGTAGACCTGTTGTCCGCAGCATTGAGTTGGTAGACCTGGTGTCCGCAGCATGCCCTGGGTAGACCTGGTGTCCGCAGCTTGGTAGACCTGTTGCCCGTTTCATGGCTGGGTAGACCTGGTGTCCGCAGCAAGCCGTGAGTAGACCTGTTGCCCGTTTCATGGCTGGGTAGACCTGGTGTCCGCAGCATGCCCTGGGTAGACCTGGTGTCCGCAGCTTGGTAGACCTGTTGCCCGTTTCATGGCTGGGTAGACCTGGTGTCCGCAGCAAGCCGTGAGTAGACCTGTTGCCCGTTTCATGGCTGGGTAGACCTGGTGTCCGCAGCATGCCCTGGGTAGACCTGGTGTCCGCAGCTTGGTAGACCTGTTGCCCGTTTCATGGCTGGGTAGACCTGGTGTCCGCAGCATGCCCTGGGTAGACCTGGTGTCCGCAGCTTGGTAGACCTGTTGCCCGATTCATGGCTGGGTAGACCTGTTGTCCGCAGCATTGAGTTGGTAGACCTGGTGTCCGCAGCATGCCCTGGGTAGACCTGGTGTCCGCAGCTTGGTAGACCTGTTGCCCGTTTCATGGCTGGGTAGACCTGTTGTCCGCAGCATTGAGTTGGTAGACCTGGTGTCCGCAGCATGCCCTGGGTAGACCTGGTGTCCGCAGCTTGGTAGACCTGTTGCCCGTTTCATGGCTGGGTAGACCTGGTGTCCGCAGCAAGCCGTGAGTAGACCTGTTGCCCGTTTCATGGCTGGGTAGACCTGGTGTCCGCAGCATGCCCTGGGTAGACCTGGTGTCCGCAGCTTGGTAGACCTGTTGCCCGATTCATGCCTGGGTAGACCTGGTGTCCGCAGCAAGCCGTGAGTAGACCTGTTGCCCGTTTCATGGCTGGGTAGACCTGGTGTCCGCAGCATGCCCTGGGTAGACCTGGTGTCCGCAGCTTGGTAGACCTGTTGCCCGTTTCATGGCTGGGTAGACCTGGTGTCCGCAGCAAGCCGTGGGTAGACCTGGTGTCCGCAGCCTGGTAGACCTGTTGCCCGATTCATGCCTGGGTAGACCTGTTGTCCGCAGCATTGAGTTGGTAGACCTGGTGTCCGCAGCATGCCCTGGGTAGACCTGGTGTCCGCAGCATTGAGTGGGTAGACCTGTTGCCCGTTTCATGGCTGGGTAGACCTGTTGTCCGCAGCTTGGTAGACCTGTTGCCCGTTTCATGGCTGGGTAGACCTGGTGTCCGCAGCAAGCCGTGAGTAGACCTGTTGCCCGTTTCATGGCTGGGTAGACCTGGTGTCCGCAGCATGCCCTGGGTAGACCTGGTGTCCGCAGCTTGGTAGACCTGTTGCCCGATTCATGGCTGGGTAGACCTGTTGTCCGCAGCATTGAGTTGGTAGACCTGGTGTCCGCAGCATGCCCTGGGTAGACCTGGTGTCCGCAGCTTGGTAGACCTGTTGCCCGTTTCATGGCTGGGTAGACCTGTTGTCCGCAGCATTGAGTTGGTAGACCTGGTGTCCGCAGCATGCCCTGGGTAGACCTGGTGTCCGCAGCTTGGTAGACCTGTTGCCCGTTTCATGGCTGGGTAGACCTGTTGTCCGCAGCATTGAGTTGGTAGACCTGGTGTCCGCAGCATGCCCTGGGTAGACCTGGTGTCCGCAGCTTGGTAGACCTGTTGCCCGTTTCATGGCTGGGTAGACCTGTTGTCCGCAGCTTGGTAGACCTGTTGCCCGTTTCATGGCGGGGTAGACCTGGTGTCCGCAGCAAGCCGTGAGTAGACCTGTTGCCCGTTTCATGGCTGGGTAGACCTGGTGTCCGCAGCATGCCCTGGGTAGACCTGGTGTCCGCAGCTTGGTAGACCTGTTGCCCGTTTCATGCCTGGGTAGACCTGGTGTCCGCAGCATGCCCTGGGTAGACCTGGTGTCCGCAGCTTGGTAGACCTGTTGCCCGTTTCATGGCTGGGTAGACCTGTTGTCCGCAGCATTGAGTGGGTAGACCTGTTGCCCGTTTCATGGCTGGGTAGACCTGGTGTCCGCAGCAAGCCGTGGGTAGACCTGGTGTCCGCAGCTTGGTAGACCTGTTGCCCGATTCATGCCTGGGTAGACCTGTTGTCCGCAGCATTGAGTTGGTAGACCTGGTGTCCGCTGCATACCCTGGGTAGACCTGGTGTCCGCAGCTTGGTAGACCTGTTGCCCGTTTCATGGCTGGGTAGACCTGTTGTCCGCAGCATTGAGTTGGTAGACCTGTTGCCCGTTTCATGGCTGGGTAGACCTGTTGTCCGCAGCTTGGTAGACCTGTTGCCCGATTCATGGCTGGGTAGACCTGGTGTCCGCAGCAAGCCGTGAGTAGACCTGTTGCCCGTTTCATGGCTGGGTAGACCTGGTGTCCGCAGCATGCCCTGGGTAGACCTGGTGTCCGCAGCTTGGTAGACCTGTTGCCCGTTTCATGGCTGGGTAGACCTGGTGTCCGCAGCAAGCCGTGAGTAGACCTGTTGCCCGTTTCATGGCTGGGTAGACCTGTTGTCCGCAGCAAGCCGTGGGTAGACCTGGTGTCCGCAGCTTGGTAGACCTGTTGCCCGTTTCATGGCTGGGTAGACCTGGTGTCCGCAGCATTGAGTTGGTAGACCTGGTGTCCGCTGCATACCCTGGGTAGACCTGGTGTCCGCAGCTTGGTAGACCTGTTGCCCGTTTCATGGCTGGGTAGACCTGTTGTCCGCAGCATTGAGTTGGTAGACCTGTTGCCCGTTTCATGGCTGGGTAGACCTGTTGTCCGCAGCTTGGTAGACCTGTTGCCCGATTCATGGCTGGGTAGACCTGGTGTCCGCAGCAAGCCGTGAGTAGACCTGTTGCCCGTTTCATGGCTGGGTAGACCTGTTGTCCGCAGCAAGCCGTGGGTAGACCTGGTGTCCGCAGCTTGGTAGACCTGTTGCCCGTTTCATGGCTGCGTAGACCTGGTGTCCGCAGCATGCCCTGGGTAGACCTGGTGTCCGCAGCTTGGTAGACCTGTTGCCCGTTTCATGGCTGGGTAGACCTGTTGTCCGCAGCATTGAGTTGGTAGACCTGTTGCCCGTTTCATGGCTGGGTAGACCTGTTGTCCGCAGCTTGGTAGACCTGTTGCCCGATTCATGGCTGGGTAGACCTGGTGTCCGCAGCAAGCCGTGAGTAGACCTGTTGCCCGTTTCATGGCTGGGTAGACCTGTTGTCCGCAGCAAGCCGTGGGTAGACCTGGTGTCCGCAGCTTGGTAGACCTGTTGCCCGTTTCATGGCTGGGTAGACCTGGTGTCCGCAGCATGCCCTGGGTAGACCTGGTGTCCGCAGCTTGGTAGACCTGTTGCCCGTTTCATGGCTGGGTAGACCTGGTGTCCGCAGCATGCCCTGGGTAGACCTGGTGTCCGCAGCTTGGTAGACCTGTTGCCCGTTTCATGGCTGGGTAGACCTGTTGTCCGCAGCAAGCCGTGGGTAGACCTGGTGTCCGCAGCTTGGTAGACCTGTTGCCCGTTTCATGGCTGGGTAGACCTGTTGTCCGCAGCAAGCCGTGGGTAGACCTGGTGTCCGCAGCTTGGTAGACCTGTTGCCCGTTTCATGGCTGGGTAGACCTGTTGTCCGCAGCATTGAGTTGGTAGACCTGTTGCCCGTTTCATGGCTGGGTAGACCTGGTGTCCGCAGCATTGAGTGAGTAGACCTGTTGCCCGTTTCATGGCTGGGTAGACCTGGTGTCCGCAGCAAGCCGTGAGTAGACCTGTTGCCCGTTTCATGGCTGGGTAGACCTGGTGTCCGCAGCATGCCCTGGGTAGACCTGGTGTCCGCAGCTTGGTAGACCTGTTGCCCGTTTCATGGCTGGGTAGACCTGTTGTCCGCAGCATTGAGTTGGTAGACCTGTTGTCCGCAGCAAGCCGTGGGTAGACCTGGTGTCCGCAGCATGCCCTGGGTAGACCTGGTGTCCGCAGCTTGGTAGACCTGTTGCCCGTTTCATGGCTGGGTAGACCTGTTGTCCGCAGCAAGCCGTGGGTAGACCTGGTGTCCGCAGCATTGAGTGAGTAGACCTGTTGCCCGTTTCATGGCTGGGTAGACCTGGTGTCCGCAGCAAGCCGTGAGTAGACCTGTTGCCCGTTTCATGGCTGGGTAGACCTGGTGTCCGCAGCATGCCCTGGGTAGACCTGGTGTCCGCAGCTTGGTAGACCTGTTGCCCGTTTCATGGCTGGGTAGACCTGTTGTCCGCAGCAAGCCGTGGGTAGACCTGGTGTCCGCAGCTTGGTAGACCTGTTGCCCGTTTCATGGCTGGGTAGACCTGTTGTCCGCAGCATTGAGTTGGTAGACCTGTTGTCCGCAGCAAGCCGTGGGTAGACCTGGTGTCCGCAGCATGCCCTGGGTAGACCTGGTGTCCGCAGCTTGGTAGACCTGTTGCCCGATTCATGCCTGGGTAGACCTGGTGTCCGCAGCAAGCCGTGGGTAGACCTGGTGTCCGCAGCATGCCCTGGGTAGACCTGGTGTCCGCAGCTTGGTAGACCTGTTGCCCGTTTCATGGCTGGGTAGACCTGGTGTCCGCAGCAAGCCGTGAGTAGACCTGTTGCCCGATTCATGGCTGGGTAGACCTGTTGTCCGCAGCATGCCCTGGGTAGACCTGGTGTCCGCAGCTTGGTAGACCTATTGCCCGTTTCATGGCTGGGTAGACCTGGTGTCCGCAGCAAGCCGTGAGTAGACCTGTTGCCCGTTTCATGGCTGGGTAGACCTGGTGTCCGCAGCATGCCCTGGGTAGACCTGGTGTCCGCAGCTTGGTAGACCTGTTGCCCGTTTCAAGGCTGGGTAGACCTGGTGTCCGCAGCTTGGTAGACCTGTTGCCCGTTTCATGGCTGGGTAGACCTGTTGTCCGCAGCTTGGTAGACCTGTTGCCCGTTTCATGGCTGGGTAGACCTGGTGTCCGCAGCATGCCCTGGGTAGACCTGGTGTCCGCAGCTTGGTAGACCTGTTGCCCGTTTCATGGCTGGGTAGACCTGTTGTCCGCAGCAAGCCGTGAGTAGACCGGTTGCCCGTTTCATGGCTGGGTAGACCTGTTGTCCGCAGCATGCCCTGGGTAGACCTGGTGTCCGCAGCTTGGTAGACCTGTTGCCCGTTTCATGGCTGGGTAGACCTGTTGTCCGCAGCATTGAGTGGGTAGACCTGTTGCCCGTTTCATGGCTGGGTAGACCTGGTGTCCGCAGCAAGCCGTGGGTAGACCTGGTGTCCGCAGCTTGGTAGACCTGTTGCCCGTTTCATGGCTGGGTAGACCTGTTGTCCGCAGCATTGAGTTGGTAGACCTGGTGTCCGCTGCATACCCTGGGTAGACCTGGTGTCCGCAGCTTGGTAGACCTGTTGCCCGTTTCATGGCTGGGTAGACCTGTTGTCCGCAGCATTGAGTTGGTAGACCTGTTGCCCGTTTCATGGCTGGGTAGACCTGTTGTCCGCAGCTTGGTAGACCTGTTGCCCGATTCATGGCTGGGTAGACCTGGTGTCCGCAGCAAGCCGTGAGTAGACCTGTTGCCCGTTTCATGGCTGGGTAGACCTGTTGTCCGCAGCAAGCCGTGGGTAGACCTGGTGTCCGCAGCTTGGTAGACCTGTTGCCCGTTTCATGGCTGGGTAGACCTGTTGTCCGCAGCAAGCCGTGGGTAGACCTGGTGTCCGCAGCTTGGTAGACCTGTTGCCCGATTCATGCCTGGGTAGACCTGTTGTCCGCAGCAAGCCGTGGGTAGACCTGGTGTCCGCAGCTTGGTAGACCTGTTGCCCGTTTCATGGCTGGGTAGACCTGTTGTCCGCAGCATTGAGTTGGTAGACCTGTTGCCCGTTTCATGGCTGGGTAGACCTGGTGTCCGCAGCATTGAGTGAGTAGACCTGTTGCCCGTTTCATGGCTGGGTAGACCTGGTGTCCGCAGCAAGCCGTGAGTAGACCTGTTGCCCGTTTCATGGCTGGGTAGACCTGGTGTCCGCAGCATGCCCTGGGTAGACCTGGTGTCCGCAGCTTGGTAGACCTGTTGCCCGTTTCATGGCTGGGTAGACCTGGTGTCCGCAGCAAGCCGTGGGTAGACCTGGTGTCCGCAGCTTGGTAGACCTGTTGCCCGTTTCATGGCTGGGTAGACCTGGTGTCCGCAGCATTGAGTTGGTAGACCTGTTGTCCGCAGCAAGCCGTGGGTAGACCTGGTGTCCGCAGCATGCCCTGGGTAGACCTGGTGTCCGCAGCTTGGTAGACCTGTTGCCCGATTCATGCCTGGGTAGACCTGTTGTCCGCAGCAAGCCGTGGGTAGACCTGGTGTCCGCAGCATGCCCTGGGTAGACCTGGTGTCCGCAGCTTGGTAGACCTGTTGCCCGTTTCATGGCTGGGTAGACCTGGTGTCCGCAGCAAGCCGTGAGTAGACCTGTTGCCCGATTCATGGCTGGGTAGACCTGGTGTCCGCAGCATGCCCTTGGTAGACCTGGTGTCCGCAGCAAGCCGTGAGTAGACCTGTTGCCCGTTTCATGGCTGGGTAGACCTGGTGTCCGCAGCATGCCCTGGGTAGACCTGGTGTCCGCAGCTTGGTAGACCTGTTGCCCGTTTCAAGGCTGGGTAGACCTGGTGTCCGCAGCTTGGTAGACCTGTTGCCCGTTTCATGGCTGGGTAGACCTGGTGTCCGCAGCAAGCCGTGAGTAGACCTGTTGCCCGTTTCATGGCTGGGTAGACCTGGTGTCCGCAGCATGCCCTGGGTAGACCTGGTGTCCGCAGCTTGGTAGACCTGTTGCCCGTTTCATGCCTGGGTAGACCTGTTGTCCGCAGCAAGCCGTGGGTAGACCTGTTGCCCGTTTCATGGCTGGGTAGACCTGTTGTCCGCAGCATGCCCTGGGTAGACCTGGTGTCCGCAGCTTGGTAGACCTGTTGCCCGTTTCATGGCTGGGTAGACCTGTTGTCCGCAGCATTGAGTGGGTAGACCTGTTGCCCGTTTCATGGCTGGGTAGACCTGGTGTCCGCAGCAAGCCGTGGGTAGACCTGGTGTCCGCAGCTTGGTAGACCTGTTGCCCGTTTCATGGCTGGGTAGACCTGTTGTCCGCAGCATTGAGTTGGTAGACCTGGTGTCCGCTGCATACCCTGGGTAGACCTGGTGTCCGCAGCTTGGTAGACCTGTTGCCCGTTTCATGGCTGGGTAGACCTGTTGTCCGCAGCATTGAGTTGGTAGACCTGGTGTCCGCAGCATGCCCTGGGTAGACCTGGTGTCCGCAGCTTGGTAGACCTGTTGCCCGTTTCATGGCTGGGTAGACCTGGTGTCCGCAGCAAGCCGTGGGTAGACCTGGTGTCCGCAGCATGCCCTGGGTAGACCTGGTGTCCGCAGCTTGGTAGACCTGTTGCCCGTTTCATGGCTGGGTAGACCTGTTGTCCGCAGCAAGCCGTGGGTAGACCTGGTGTCCGCAGCATGCCCTGGGTAGACCTGGTGTCCGCAGCTTGGTAGACCTGTTGCCCGTTTCATGCCCTGGGTAGACCTGGTGTCCGCAGCTGGGTAGACCTGTTGTCCGCAGCAAGCCGTGGGTAGACCTGGTGTCCGCAGCATGCCCTGGGTAGACCTGTTGTCCGCAGCTTGGTAGACCTGTTGCCCGTTTCATGGCTGGGTAGACCTGTTGTCCGTAGCATTGAGTGGGTAGACCTGGTGTCCGCAGCATGCCCTGGGTAGACCTGGTGTCCGCAGCTTGGTAGACCTGTTGCCCGTTTCATGGCTGGGTAGACCTGGTGTCCGCAGCATTGAGTGGGTAGACCTGTTGCCCGTTTCATGGCTGGGTAGACCTGGTGTCCGCAGCAAGCCGTGGGTAGACCTGTTGTCCGCAGCATGCCGTGGGTAGACCTGGTGTCCGCAGCTTGGTAGACCTGTTGCCCGATTCATGCCTGGGTAGACCTGTTGTCCGCAGCAAGCCGTGGGTAGACCTGGTGTCCGCAGCATGCCCTGGGTAGACCTGTTGTCCGCAGCTTGGTCGACCTGTTGCCCGTTTCATGGCTGGGTAGACCTGTTGTCCGCAGCAAGCCGTCGGTAGACCTGTTGCCCGTTTCATGGCTGGTAGACCTGTTGTCCGCCGCCGGCCTGGAAGTACTCCAAGGGGTCGCTGTTTCTCGCTGCCTCCGGCTATGTCATCGTAGAAGGCGGCGTGCGCCACTGCGCCCCCTCGGTCACGTACATCGGTTCTCTTTCCGGCCTCCGCCGCTTCGGGCCCATCTGTCCGTATTATGGGAACGAGGTGACGGGCCGTATCCCCACAGGCTGTTGCCGTGCCTGTGTCCGTGGCGGAGAAGGGCGGACGCGCGTGCGGTCGCCAGGGCCAGAAGAACACCGCCGATGTCGGGGCGAGTCGCGTGGCTTCGTCCGGCTTCCCGTCTTACCCAGTTCGACTGGGACAGGTTAGCCCAGAGAGAGAGACCGATGCGATCCGAGAGCCGCTCCCCGGCCCAGGCGAGGCTGCGTGCTCAGTCGGGGGAGAAGCGAGAAAGCCCCCAGAGAGACCGATGCGATCCGAGAGCCGCTCCCCGGCCCAGGCCGAGGCTGCGGGTTCAGTCCGGGGGAGAAGCGAGAAAGCCCCCAGAGAGAGCGATGCGATCCGAGAGCCACCGCGCTCCCCCGGCCCAGGCGAGGCTGCGTTGTTCCAGGCGGGGGAGAAGCGAGAAAAAGGCCCAGAGAGAGGGCGAGAAAGCCGCGAGTGTGTCCCGCTCCGGCCCGGCTGCTGCCGGTTTCGTGACAACGGGGAGCCGGGCGCCCGCTCGCTCCCCC
>NW_028276576.1:77500-80000 GCF_052056855.1 Sturnus vulgaris
GGCCCCTCCCGGAGGCGCACCCGCCCCCCTTCCGTCGTCTCTTCACCCGCCGGGCGACGGCCGGCCGTCCGGCCGTCGCGCGCAACGGCGGCCGATGGCGCAAGGCGATGGCCAACGTGTGTAAAAAGGGTGCGCGCGGGAAGGCCTTCGGGGCTCGGAGGAGGCGGCTCCTCCGGCCCTTCCCCAGAGCGCGGGGGGGGACGCGGGGCTTTGCCGCCCGGCAAAATCCCGCTCTCCTTGGCCGAGCGGCCTCCTCGCGCGGCAGAGGAGCTCCCGAGGGCCGGGCTCCGGCAGTTCCGGGTCGCGCCTCCAGGGGGAGCGCGCACGTGCGCGAGCCGCCGCCGGGTGGCGCGGCGGCGACGGTCCGCACCGTCGTCGCCGTGGCCTCTCTCGGCCGGGGGTGTGCGAGGTTTCTCGGTGGCTGGGCCGTGTTCCCCGCGCCGGCGGGGCGGCCCGAGCCGCGGTGGTCCTCTCGGGCGCAGCGCCGGGCTACTGAGGGAAACCCCGGGCCCCGAGAAGGATTGCCGCGGTGATGGCAGCGGACGTCGGGCGCGCCCCCGCCGGTGGACGCTCCCCCGAGGGTGGCAGCGGGGGAGGCACCCCGGCGGGGCCATGCAGGTCGTTTCCCTCACCCCAGGGCCAGGTACCTAGCGCTTCGCGCCTCGGCGGTCTCCTGCCGGTTTCCCTCGGCGTCGTCAAACGCCTGTTGGGGGCCGAAAGGGCCGCCGAGCCGGGCGGAGGTTTAAAGACTCGGGCGGCCCGGCACGGCCCCGCCGCGGCGGCGGCGGCGGTGGCGGCGGCGGCAGCGGGTGTCGGGCGGTGGCGGCGCGGGGCGCCATCGAGGGGTGGGGAGCTACTCCCGCCGATCCCCTGCGGTGGCGTGTCCGTCGCGACCGGCCGCGCTCGCCGTCGTCGGCGTCCCGCCGCGCTTGCCCGCGCGCGGGGGCCACCCGTGCCGGGCCGGGGAAGGGGCGCCCTGCCCCCCCCCTCTCTGCGGCCCGGTCTCGGCGGAGAGGCCGCGGCGCGCGATCGGCCGCGGGGGGCCGACCCCGCTGGCCTCTGCGATGCGGGGCGACGCCGGCAGAGGGCGCGCGCTCTCTGCCTTACCTACCTCAGCTGCGGGGTTGCGGCCGCCGGGGCCCGCCGCGCTCTCTCGCTCTTTCTCCTTAGCCGCCGCCGCGGGCTCGCGGGCGGCGCCGCGTCAGGCGCGACCGCGCGCCTCTCGCCTCGACGGCCTTGTCGCCTCGAACCGCACCGCGGCGGCGCCGGCCGCCGGCCACCCCTGACTCGGAGCGCTGTCCCCGCCCGTTGGGGCGCAGCGCTCGGCCGGCTCCTCCATCGCCGGAGGTCCGGCGGGCGCGGGCGACCCCGTGCCGAGCGGCGGCGTCGCCGCTCGGCGAGTGTCCCCGCCCCCCCCGGGGGGGGGGACGGTCGGCCGCGAGGCGCCCGCCTTCACCGGCGGCCGTCCCGGCCCGGGCCCCGCCCGTCCGCTTCCCCGTCGCCCTTCCCGGCCGCGTGTGGGCCAAAAAAAAGGGGAGGCGTGCGGGGCGGCCGCGGGGGCGCTTCCCCGTCCGGTCCCCGAGTGGAAACGAGGGGAGCGGGCGGTGCCCCCCGGCTCAGCCGCCGTACGCCTGCCCGCTGGGCGCGTGCTCGCGGAAGGGCAGCTCGGCGGTGCGAAGCGGCGGCGGTCCCGGGAGTGCGGCCGCGGGTGGCGGAGGGGTTTTGCCGAGCGGCAGACCTCGGGCGCTCCGCGATGCCGGCTCGGGTCTCGGCGGCGTCCCGCCTCCGGCGCCGGTGGCGGAGCGCGGCCCGCCGGGCGTTCGCCTTCCGGCGGGCAAGCGGTCCCGCGCCAGGGGTTGCGCCGGCGGAACGGTCCCGCCGCCGCGTGGCGTTTCGGGCGACGTTCAGGGGCCGCTGGCGGGAGAGCCGGCCCCCGCGTTTTGGCGCGGCGGCGTTCCGCGAGTCGGCGGAGCGGTGAAAAGGAGAAGCCAGGGAGTGAGCCGGGAGCGGCGGGGGCCGGCGGTCGCGCCCCCCGGCCCGCGAACGCGTAGTCGTCCCGTGATCGAGAGGCCGGGCGGGCCACCGTGCCCCCCGCGGTCCGGCGCGTTGCCGCACAAGCCCCTCCGCGCGGAGGTCGGGCCGAGCCCGGGCGCCTGGGCCGCCTCCGAAGGACGGCACGCGAGGCGGCGTCTCCCCTCGCGGGGGGAGGCGGTCGGGGGCGCGGGCCCCTCCGCCTTTCTTTGGCCGACCTTCGGAGCGTTGCGCGGGGTTTCTCTTTTTTGCCCCGCGCTTTCTCCTCCTCCTCCTCCGTTTGTGTGTGCTCGTACGGTCGAAGCGGGGCGCGCGGGGGCGCGCGCGTCCCTGCAGAAACAGAAAAGGGGCCGCTTCACGCGAGCGGTCCCGAAAGCCAGACAACTCTTAGCGGTGGATCACTCGGCTCGTGCGTCGATGAAGAACGCAGCTAGCTGCGAGAATTAATGTGAATTGCAGGACACATTGA
>NW_028276576.1:85000-87500 GCF_052056855.1 Sturnus vulgaris
GTCCTTGCTGTGGTACCCGGGTAAACTCTGTGTTGGCCCTGATTGAACATCTAAAGGGGTCGCACGGGAGGAAGAGGGTTTGTTTTAGGTGTGTTAAATGTGGAAGGGAAAATACTAACTATCACAGTATTGCTTGTCATTTTCCAAAGTGCAGGGGTCCAGTGACTGAGACGGCTCCAGCTGGGGAGTGGATCTGTGAGGTATGCGGGAGAGATTTCAAAACTAAAATTGGCCTGGGACAACACAAAAGATTGGCACACCCGCTGATAAGGAATCAAGAAAGGATCGCTGCTTCCCAACCGAAAGAAACATCTAACCGAGGAGCTCACAAAAGATGCTGGACAAAGGAGGAGGAAGAACTGTTGATAAGGCTGGAGGCTCAGTTTGAGGGCAACAAAAACATCAATAAACTTATTGCAGAGCACATCACAACCAAAACAGCTAAGCAAATCAGTGACAAAAGAAGATTGCTTCCCAGGAAACCAGCAGAGGAACATCAAAGAGCGGCCGAGGGCCTGAAAGAGGGACCTGAGATGAGTCATCAACCTCAGGCAGGAACCGTTGACAATGGACCTGATAAGAGCCAACCGTCCAGGAAGCCAGCTGGCGGGAGAACAATGGGCAAGATAAGGCACCATCTGGAGAAGGGTAACGGACGAAAAGGAACCACCAATCAGCAGCTGCAGGCCCATTATCAGCGGACACTCGGGGAACGCTTATCAGCTGGGACAATTAACACCTTCCCCTGGGCATTCAAGCAGTTGCTGGAAGGCCAGGACATGCAGCCAATCATCGATGAAGCAGCGCAGGACTGCTTTGGATGCCTGGAATCGATAAGCCAGATAAGAACAGCTACCCGAGATAAGAGAACAATGGGGGCTCGGGAGAAGCAACCAAGAAGACCGTTTCAGAAGTGGATGAAAGAGAGAGCAATTAAGAGAGGTGATTATCTTCGCTTCCAGCGATTATTCCATCTTGACAGGGGAAAACTGGCAAAAATTATTTTGGACGATATGGAATGTTTGTCCTGTAATATTCCACCCGGTGAAATTTATTCGGTTTTTAAAGCCAGATGGGAAACACCTGGGAAATTCGAGAGCCTTGGGGACTTTCAAATTACTGGAAAAGCCGACAATAGTGCTTTCAGAGATCTAATTACGGCAAAAGAGATTGAGAAAAATGTGCAGGAGATGAGCAAGGGCTCAGCTCCAGGTCCAGATGGGATTACTCTTGGGGACATCAAGAAGATGGATCCCGAATATTCCCGGACCACGGAGATCTTCAATTTATGGTTAACATCTGGAAAAATCCCGGACATGGTGAGGGGGTGCAGGACTGTTTTAATTCCTAAATCGACAACACCGGAGCGCTTGAAGGACGTTAATAACTGGAGACCTATCACAATTGGTTCTATCTTGTTAAGACTGTTCTCCAGGATTGTAACAGCTAGGATGAGCAAAGCGTGCCCCCTCAACCCAAGGCAAAGAGGCTTCATTAGAGCGGCGGGATGCTCTGAAAACCTGAAACTCCTGCAAACCATAATTCGGTCTGCCAAAAGAGAACACAGACCACTGGGTGTTGTATTTGTGGACATCGCCAAGGCTTTTGACACCGTAAGCCACCAGCACATCATACACGCTTTGCAACAAAGGGGAGTGGACCCCCACATCGTCGGACTGGTGAGCAATATGTACCACAACATCTGTACATATATCACCACGAAGAAAAACACACACACAGATAAAATCCAGATCCGGGTTGGGGTAAAACAGGGTGACCCGCTGTCACCCCTTTTATTTAACCTGGCGATGGACCCCCTGTTATGCAAGCTGGAAGAGAAGGGCAAGGGATACCACCGAGAAGGGAACAGCATCACAGCAATGGCATTTGCGGACGATCTGGTCTTGTTGAGTGACTCCTGGGAAGACATGAAAACAAACATCAGGATACTAGAGACCTTTTGCAATCTTACCGGTCTCAGAACGCAGGGAGAAAAGTGCCACGGCTTTTACATCAAGCCCACGAAAGACTCTTACACCATCAATAACTGCGCTGCTTGGACCATCAACGGCACACCCCTGAACATGATTGACCCCGGAGAATCAGAAAAATACCTCGGCCTGCAGATTGACCCCTGGACTGGGTTAGCGAAATCCAACCTCTCCACAAAACTAGAATTCTGGCTTCAGAGAATTGATCAAGCTCCACTCAAACCTCTACAGAAAATTGATATCCTCAAAACATACACCATCCCTCGATTGACCTACCTAGCAGACCACTCAGAACTGAAAGCAGGGTTCCTCGAGGCCCTTGACCAGAAAATCCGAACAACGGTCAGGGACTGGCTGCATCTACCCTCGTGCACCTGCGATGCCATCTTGTACTCGAGCACGAGGGACGGCGGTCTGGGCATCACCAAGTTGGCAGGACTGATCCCCAGCGTGCAAGCCCGGAGGCTGCATCGGATCGCGCAGTCTTCGGATGAAACGATGAAGAAGTT